>NC_022010.1:76556368-76561661 GCF_000317375.1 Microtus ochrogaster
GGCCTGAATACTAACACCTGGCTTTAACTATCTGTTATGATGTGAATTTCAAGTCTTTACTCCATTTATCGTTCCATTTTAAGAAGTTGCCTTCTTATAATATATATTCTCTAGCCAATGCACTTACACACTTGATTTTATGAACTATGGGTCTATACATATTGTTTTCCACCCTTTCTTCTGAAATTCTTACATTTCAACCATCTTATATCTGTCTAAGTTCATGTAACACTATGTGATGGTACTTTGTAAGTCAAATTTATTTCCATGGATTTTCTTCGCCAGCTTTTCCAGAGTAGAAATATGAAAACAAAACTAGGATCTTGTGTGATGGTGCATGTCTATAATTACCGAAGTTCGTAATTCCAGTATGCAGGAAACTAAGGTAGAAAGATGGTTAATTTGAGATCAGCTGAATCTACTGGAAGAAACCCCCTCTCTAAACAAAGAAATTAAAATGAATTTTAAGCTATGAATATATAGCTATGTACACATTTATATAAAATGAAGATGAAGAAATAGAGACATATACCTTGTTTTTTTAAAATTCATTTGTGTTCTTTTGTATTTAATGATTTAATGATTTCCATACCATGTTGGCCTTGGAGACAGCAAGCCTGTATTGGAGTTCCTCTATAGTTGATTGAAATTTTCCTTCATAAGAGCAAATAGCCTCTGTTAAAAATGTTCTTGACTTGTCTGTGAGATTCAAATTATTTAGATTAAATTACTTTCTTTCCCTCTGTCCTCAGAGGCAACCATCATTCCTTCTGGTCTTTTCCTTGCCTCCAAAGACCAAGTACTACACATATATTTCTATTTATGCCAAGAAACTCTGAAATTCTTCAATTATTTCAAGTTTCAAATGCCTTGATTTCTCCAACTTCTTCTTCCAAAATATAAAGTGTATTCTTTCATATGTTTAGTCTAGGATTATACATCATTGGTAAATTATATCTTACAGTTGAGTTTGGCAAGCAGTGTACTTCATCTCTCAGAACTGCAGAAGCCAATAAGTACCACATGAGATTGATGACATTCAGCAGGTCTCCCATCCCATAAAATATATATTCTCTGGAAGCAAGCATATATTCTGATTGGCAATGTCTTCTAATATTTTTAAGCCAACTGGCATGGCAATTGGTTAGACAATTTTTTCCATAAGAGTATTGCAACACTACTCCCATGTAGTAATCTTTTATATCTAAACTGTGAAATGAACTTTTCTAAGCATGGAAGAATTAAAAGAATGACAAAAGCCACTGTACTCTTCTCTCAACTGTGGTGTGTGTTTGTGTGTGTGTATGTCTGTCTGTCCATCTGTGTATCTCTGTGTGTATGTGTGTCTGTGTGTGTATTGTAAGGTAATAATGATTCCAGAATTCAGACATTTACTTTGTTTCAATCTCCTAAGTTTATTCAGTAGTATTTTAATTAAGCCAAATTTTTATATTAATTAAGTTTCCAAAATTTTTATCCATCACATAACCTATATCAAGCAATAAGTGGTTTTCTCTTTTCTAAGTTTTGTTAATATTTCTTGGTAAGCATATGAAATAATAATTCTCTTTGATGTTTTCGCACAAATCTGTTCTTTGTCTTCTTCTGGAATTTTAGTATAATAAAACATCAGAAATAGCTGACAGTGATCACAGCAAAACCTGGAGGAAAAAAATCCTATGCTGTGTCATTCTGACAAAAATCACAATGTACTTACTAGAATTTTAGAAACTGAGAGACAGAAACATAAAAGAAAAAAGGAAAAAAAAAGAAAAAAGTTATTCAGCATTTCAAAATATTGGTTCTGAACCACAGTCTTTTAATATTTGGAAACGTCTACAATTATCTGCTAGACAAGTATATGAAGACAGAAGCTGCTAATATTAGTTGTCTTACTTGCTAATGCCACCCACCTAGAAGTCACAGAACAAACAATGAGTGAGTGTATATTTCAGTTTGAAATGAAAAGATCTAATCCGGGACCTGGAGGAAAGGTGATGTAATATGATTGCTTTCACAAGCCACACACACAAAGTGCCGGTTCAGGTGATGAGTCGGCATAGTGATGACATGAATAGTGTCACACAGTGCAGCACAATTGTAACGTGCCTAGCATGTCCAGGAGACAGCAGGTCTTGGCAACTTTTAACTTGAGTTTAATTTTAGCCTGAATGGTAAGGATTAGTTTAAAAAGCCATCAGTGTTATATGTTTCAGGGTGTCATCAGTTTGCAGGAGTCAGGAGTTCATATAATTCAATGTACTTTTGATTTAAGAGGCATTTGGCCTGGCAGAATTTTCAACTTTACTTTGACTTGAATGACATTGGATGAAGAATATGCATAGTAGTAAAAATGAATAGTCCTGAGACTTCCAAGGCAGCGTGACCCTCTTACCTCAATTTCAGATGGTCAGTGTAAATAAACATTAGCTGCTTTTCACTTGTGCAAATGCTAATTATTTTACACATAAAGACTGGAGTCAACCAGGTAACCCCAGAACGCATGGACTCCCGGGTTGTTTGGTTACAAGGCTTTTGTACTGGCACACAGCGGTAGCCTTAACCTTGAATGTCTTTCATTCGGAAATATCTATTCAGTTACATGTGCTCTGTGACTTACAACAAAGAGAGAAAAAAATGCAACGATTTGACATTTAGAGGTCCCAACTGATTCATTTATTTATTCAACAGAGTAAATATTTAGACAGCAGAATTAAATTGGAAAATGTTTATCAAGTTTGGAACCACCTTTTCTCCAATATATAAAACATAAACCAAGAAGCCCCGGCATAAGAAAATTTACCTGCCAATGTGTCCTCCACCGAAGGGCATATTTAAATGTCTCTGAAGGATTTCTGCAGCCACTAGCTCATTTTTAAACACTTTTGAGAATATTTTTACACAGCAATAATAAAATAACACTTTACAAACCCAAACTTATAGGAAACCACTTTGTATTAATCATGTTGCAAAATTTGATAATGCCAACAGTGTAAACATTCTATTATGATTCTATTTTTATTCAAGGATTTAGCCTATTTGTTTCAACTGTACAACATTTCTGTGAAATTGTATGTATGTCTACACACTGGCAAACAGATTCTCTCAAAGTCTCTCTTGCCAGTAATCCAAAGTACTCTTAAAAATAAAGCCTTAGTACAGAAGTGTCACTAGAGGCAAGTGATCCTATGGTTCTTGTTCAATAAATCCCTGTAAGATAAGAGAAGTGGACAGTTCTGTCTCACACAAAGTTCCCATTGCATCTCAGAACAATTTAATTGTTGTGGGCAGAAGAGCAAAATGATGAAAATGGTCTTTAAAACCTGACATGATAATGATAGCACAGCGTCATGATAGAAAAGAACAACAATAAAACACATAATGCCAAACTTCTTAGACTATTTAAAAGCATATGTGTAATATATTGTAATATATATAATTATATATATAATTATATATAGAAGCAATTATTAAGTAAAATGAGAGCTGTTTGAATATAATATACAATACATATTACACGTATGTAGTACATATATATATATATATATATAAAATTTCGACCTTTTAAATATACAGTAAGCCAGTAGCTTCAGTTATATTCACAACACTGTTCATTCAATCTTATGTTTTTCAGTATTATATACTTCCGAATACATGCAAAGGAGTTTGGGATTGTAATTTTGTCTTTCTCATAAATTGACATTCAGGAATATGCGATGCACCCTAATCTGTGAATTACATTCTAACGCCCATATTAAACTAAAAGAAATATTCTCAAATATGCCTATTGTAATGAGATATGGGAATGTATTTATAGACTATAGTTACTCTTATCTTGAATAGAGTTTTTAAATCCTGTCCGGGGGGGGGGGGAGGACCCATAGGTAAGTGGAGAAAATAGTTCATGTTTCAGCAAAAACTTTAGGAACGTCTTGGCAATGTTCTCTCCACTTTGTGCCATTTAGACTTAAATGTTCAAAAGCAGAAACCATTTTGAAAATTCAAAAATCAATTGTGAGTTTGTGATTCCTGGCATTTGATTTGTCATTTAAATTAAACGTGAAAAGGGAGCTTTGGGCATAACTCATTTGGTTGACTGTTTACAGTACAATTATGAGAACGTGAGTTCAAATTCCAGAGACCACATTAAAAACAGAGCATAGTAGCACATCCCTATAATCCCAGCACAGGGAAAGAAGAGGTAAGTGGACGACATATAGCAGCATCACAACGCTTATATTCAAACAATTCTCATTTTACTTAATAATTGCTCTAAAACACACGGATGCTGGCAAATTAGAGTTGCCAGCCTTGAATTCCAGGCATGTGAACAGTGCTGTCTCACAGAAAAATGTAGGCAGTCTCTGAGGAATGACACCTAGGTTGACGCTGGCCTCTGCAAGCATGTACAGAAGAACACACACACACATAAATACTAACATGTAACCTGAATGATTAAATGTGTATGTTTTACTCATTATAACAGTGAAAACAATTTGTTCTGACAATAATATATGTTAATGTGATAATTTTCCACATCAATTCCGTTGCCCAAACATTAGGATTATCCACGAGGAGTCCTGTTTGTGAGGTCAGCACTGAAACTAATGAAGTGAGGAGTCAGACTTGGAAGTAGACAGTATGTTAGTACCTACTGTGCTCTAAGAGATTGTTTTCCAAATTTTCCCCAAAATACTGCAGGAAGCAGTTCTAAAAAAATAGAAATTCCATCCTCGTTATGTTTTTCCCAGCACAGAAGAAAGAGTCTCAGAGGAATTGAAGTAATTCTCATTTTCACCAAGTGCAATAGAACTTTCTTAGTACAAGATGGGAAACCACAGAACTTTGTAAAGTGTTTATCAATCTACTTTAAAAAAATCATTTGTGTAAGTCTCATGTCACCGATTAAAGCATCTCCAAGCATTTACCATAGTGTTCTGAAACTAGAATTCAATCCTTTCCTTCCAATCTCGTATTTGAGTACATCTACCTTTAATATCTAAATCTAATGCATCATCAATTTGAAAAATGTGATCATTTTTTTAAAAAGAAAACTACTAAAGTGCTGTACTCTACTATTGGATATATTTTAATCAGAACATAATAGAAATTTGTTTCTACCTGGTAAGTGACTCTCTGTGCTTCAGAATTCAACTCTTTATTATAACCATGTTGCTTACAGTCGTCTCCTGTTTAAAAATTAGAGATTAAAAAGCTAAAGAGCGAGTTCCAGGACAGGCTCAAAAGCCACAGAGAAACCCTGTCTCGAAAAACCAAAAAAAAAAAAAAAAAA
>NC_022010.1:76561761-76626531 GCF_000317375.1 Microtus ochrogaster
TCACCTCTCCCTCTCTCTCTCTCTCTCTCTCTCTCTCTCTCTCTCTCTCTCTCTCTGTCTCTTTTGCCAGTTTTCTCAGTCTGTTTCCAATCATAAAGAAAATTAAACAGTGGAATGCCTCTTAAGAGTTTTACTGGGATGGGAACTAGTTCTGTGATACTTCGATGGGCACGCTCTGTGCATGTGTTTAAGCTAATTCACAAGGAATTAAGAGTACTGGATGCATGGTGGCTTCTTCTGATTCTGCTAGAATTAAGTATCTTGGGAAGATAATGGGAAAGTTTCATGCTAAAGGCACTGTAAATGAATGTAAGGAGGTGGTGTTTATGACCCCAAATTAGCTGGAGGAACAGATAGTTTTCATGTGTCATCCTCTGAGTGGCATGAAACCCACATAAGAAGTTGCTACTTTCAATTTTTCCCTTCTCTTCTATTGAGACCCTTGGTCTTCTCTTGAGACCCTTCCTCAAAATGTAAATAATGTAAATAATGTAAATATTTGTAAAATAATGGATAGAATGTGATGCTTAGAATGTGTATATTAATTAATGTACAGTATTGACACTGCAGTAAATAAATTTTTCACACTGAAAGTTGTCGGATGTCCTACTTAGAATTCAGTCTTGCTTAGGTTCCAAGGCTGCTTTAACCTGAGTTAATGATAAACATCCAAATCAAGAAGAAAAAAAATAAAAGAAGACAACATTTTATGTGTGGGTGGGGCATAAAATTGGGGCTCAAAATCCATTTTCTAAATACTCAGGGCTCTTCTGCTCATGTTAAAACAAGTACAAATATCCAGAAGTAACCAACTTAGTTCTGTTTGGAAGAGTGTTTGTGATTATTTTGTCTTTTGGCTCTTCCTTTCCTACCTCAGAATTAGGCCTGTGATTGCAAGGGTCTATACAGTCTCAATCATAATCTTAATGATGCCAAATGTGCATCAGCAAGTACTTGGGTTTTAAAATTCCAAATCAATCTGTGAGTGTTTTTGAAATGGCACATTTGATGAAACTTTTCTGAAGTTGCACTCCAAAGTAAGCCAGTTGCATAAGTGGAGTTCAAGCATGTGGAACAATGTTAGAAGGTATGTGTTCAATTTACTGGGGTTCGCATTGCAATCGAGTTCTCAGATTTCATCCACATGGCCATCTGATGAAATATAAAAACAAAGCAACTGTGAGAAACTAAAACATCTTTTCTTGGGCATCATCTATCCACTTGTTTTCCAGAAGTTACTGCGATAAAATGTTTGCCTTTTTCCCTCCCCTTTCAATTATTGGAATAATTGATATTCTCCCCTTTAATACAATTCCTTCTCTACCTCTTCTACTAGGTCAGATTTTACAGTTATCTCCATAGCAACATTCACATGTAATAAGAAGATACATCTTCTAAATGGCTAGCAGTACAACATTAACTGTTAGAACATAACATTTTTCATGTAAGAAATATCTGGAATTCACCACCAGCCAAAATGCATAAAATGTCTTTGGCTCCTTAATAGTCACCCAAGGCTGAGCTTCCTGACTTTATTAGAATTCATTTACAAACAATGCTTATTAACCATCTATGTAGCATAGTAAAAACTAGCTTTATTTTAACATCAAAAAAAAAAGAAACAGTTTAATTTGCAAGTGAAGTTGTTTATAAATGCTCAAACCACCCTGTGTGGAAAGGAGTTTCTGCTAGAGAACAGCAGTATTATCAGCCTATTACCAGGGCACTAATATCACTATTTACTAGCTGATTATGTCCTCTGGCAAAATTTGGAACTGTCTACTACTCTGGAGCAAGATAATCAGTTTTCAAAATTAGTTATTGATCTCTAATCCATTGTAGAGGACCAATTTAGCGGCTAGTTCATTGAGTAGTGAAGTGACACCGTTTGTGAACATAGGAAAACAGTCAGAGCAAGCACAGCACTCAGGAACATTGCTGAAAGGTAATATTCTGTTACAGGGCCTGGATAAGCACTAGTAGGTAAAGATGTTACTGTATTCTTATTAGAGAAACAAATGTACAGCAGCCTTCTTGTCAATCACATGTATGCAGATGATTTTTCCTGTGGTCATTTGGAATTTACATGAAGAATATATATAAATAAAATAGTTGACTATTAGTCACATACAGGTTCCTAAGGAGAATATGTCCCTCTGTTTTTCTAGCTTAATGTTTTAATGTATTTATTTGGAGGTAATGGAAAGGATTGATTTCCTTAGTATTATATAGCAATTCTTTGCTGGTGCATTATCTTAAACACATGCAGAAAGAAAAGGCAAGCCAGAAACTTCACAATACTAGCATGCCTACATTTCACATCACAGCTTCCATAACTTCCCATCTTTCTTTCCACTTAGGCTTGTGTATCTATGTTTAACTAACTTATTATAGGATTGTTTCCTTTGTTCCAGGACAAACTGGAATAAGTTTATAACATAGTTTCTAAATATTTTGAGAATTAAAAAAAAAATTAAGCTGGGCCCCTTTGCTTCCCACACAGATGAAGATGATATAAGAATTTCCATCTAGTTATGTTACCCACTTGACATGCCAAGGAAAAAGAATTGAGAGGTTAAAGAAGCAAGATATTCACCAAAAACCTCAAACAAGTTTTCCTTGCTTTTTTTAATTTTTTCTTTCTTCCATCTCTTTTATTTTTTATTACAAATTTCTGCCTCCTCCCCTCCTCCCTTTTCCCTCCCCCTCCCCCAACCATAGCTCAAAAAAGAGAAGAAACACAAGAATACTCACACATAAAAAGCTGTCTCCTTTTATTTTTTCTTCTTGCTTTTGTTGTTTATCATTTTCTGATACCTGCATATCTAAGAGTTTTTTATTGATTTTATTTTCTCGCAAATGCCTTATGAATGTCTGAGTGTGAGAACATTTTTCCATGTCTTTAGTGAAATGCAGTCTATGTTACATTGGTCTCTCTTCTCTAGAACTATCAATACACATGTCATGTTTTTTCAACCACTTGCTCTGAAACATTGACTCTTACCTGAGTTCTTTTCCTCTCTGCTATCACACAGAATTTCTGCTTGGGTCAATCTACTCTGCTCATTGGTCTCAAGAAGTATACCAATGATGTTTGGAAATAGCTGTGATTGGTTCACAGCTATTTCCAACAGGAAGAATTATGAATTGTGTTCTTAATTTAGTGTTTAAACAAGAGTCACTTTAAAAGACCTATGTGTCAGAAGGCAATAAGAAGAGTGAAAAGGAAACATCTAAAGGAAGAAAATTCTTCAAACTGTGTTTAAAAGCATTTCAGTTAAACCATTGTTCTGTATGCTAGTCTCCTAAAGGCTGATATTAGAACAAACTACCCTAGCCCGTTAGCGTTAGTACAAGTATTAGTAAATAGCACTTACAGATATATTCTCGCTAATGCAATCAGTAAATAAATATGACCACAATACTCAAATCATGGGATCAATTTATCATATATATATATATATATATATATATATATATCTTCAAAATATCTGATTTAATAAATCTTGTAATCTCTGCAAACTAAATTTAAAATAGTATAAATTAATGAAATAATTACAAAGTTAGAAAATTATTCAGAATCAATTGTGCCCATTCAACTTGACATATTTGCCAAAAATGGAAGTTAATATGGGAACCTCTTTACTGTGTAAAGTCATTCTAAACCAAAAGCTAATGCTCTATTGGAATCAAGCTTCCCCAGACATGTTCGTATTGGAAAACTTCAGGGATCATTTGCCACAATCCATCATTTGGCTTTTTAAATATGATCACTCATATTACCCTTACTTAAATTTTTGTAGACAGGAGAGATAAAGAGAAAGAACTTGATAATTTTGGTGATTTAATACATTTAAAATTCCTTCCACATTCTTTGTTCTCTTCCTTTTTTCTGTACCACTAGATTTCAAGAATAATTAAATTGCAGAGAATGAAGTCTGGCTACTTCTTTCCGAGAGAACAGAGCAGAGCAAAAGAATAGAGTTCAACTCAGAGGATAAATAAGTTAGAGATTTTTCCCCGCAGGGGCTCTAGGTAAACAGTGAAGTGTGGTACTGTGGAAAGTTCTGAATAATTTTTCACATTCTGACCATCTGGGCTTCTCATGTGGGCTCATTATAGTGAAAATCTCTGGTAGTAAGTTGGCATGACATGGGTTTAATTCATTTTGAGGTTTTAATGATTGACCTAAGTATGCAGAACTTTTAAATTCATACAACTATGAATATACTCGTGATACATCACGTGTGTTGCCTCCATTGTTATTAAAGTAAACACTGAAATTTGATTAAATGGCAGTTCTAGCTTATCCCTGTCATTGTGCTTTGAAATCATGCTATGTCTGAGCTTGCCGTGCAGGTGTTTTGGCTTCGATATGTAGTGATGCAGCTTCCTATACCTCTGCTGTTTATTTATGTGGGACTGTGTTTATTTGTTTTTGGAAGCACACTAGGACCTGAGGAGCAGACCTAGCTGATATAGTATTACCCACACAAGTGTCAGACTCAGTGTTTGGGATTACACCATCTATATAAACGCAAAGTGGACGTGGAAAAGTCTCATAATTCCAATGCACTAGACACATAGAAAGAGACCATCAAAACAAGGTGGATAACTAGACTCCCCAAAGATTTGTTTGGTTTTAAGTGAGATATTCTGCCTCATAATGTAAGCTAGTGAACAACCAAGGAGGACACTTAGTTTGCATCTACTGCATATGCATTTGTGCACCTAGGCATGCAAGCATGTACCCACACAAACATTCCCAGCACACACTAGCCAATGAGAAACAAACACACGATAGACATTACACGAAATCACAAACAACAATTAATTCACATTTTTAAATACTCATAAAGTATAGCTTTTACTATAACCTAAAAATAGATTAGTTGCATTCCACAGATGGCTTTATCATCAACTGTCATAAGCACATAACATCTAAATATCTATACTTCTCCAATTGTAATTTTTGCTTCATTATTTGGTATTTATATCTGAGCACCTATGGCAACACCAACTCATAGGTAGCATTAATAGAAAATAGGTAGATACAAAAGTAGGCAGATAAAAAGCAACACATCTGCAAAAGTCTGAGACTGACAATGATCTCGCAGAAATGTGGTAGAGCAGGTGAGAGAGAAGGGAGTGGGGGGAGGAGAGAGGGAGGAGGAATGAAGAGGAGGGAAAGGGGAAGAAGGAAAGACAGGCAGAGGCAGAAACAGAGATAATCTAGGTAATTATGCTGATACCAGACTTACCAGGACAGAAACTGGCAAGCACAACCATAGCCTGGGTATCACTTTGGAAGAGGACCTGAGACTGGCAAGTTGACCTCAAGGCTCACAACGGTATCGCTGATGTGTAAAATGCACTTAGTCCATCAGTGATCTTAGTTCGTGTGCCTTAGCATTTGAATTGATTTCATAGCCACTTACTTAATTGATTTCAAGGCCTAACACTTACTCCTCATTGTTACATAACTGCCATTGCTTATACAGCAAAACTAGGTCTATACTGTTGCTTGGGCCTATGCTTGTTGTAGGAAAACATTTTGGAGTAGCAGAAAGGCTATATTCTCTGAATTCCAAACCCTTGCTTCTAAATTTCATATCTAAGTAATCTCAGGCAAATACATTAACTTTCCGGTTTTTCATACATAGAAACAGCAAAACTTCCTTACACTGTTAGGACAAGTGACCTATGCAAGGGCACTTTCTAATGCCACCATTCAGTCTGCTCATAAAGCTGTTATTCATTCTTCCCATAATTATTTAATAGACAGTACTAGTCTTCTGTGGGCGCTATTGCCCACTTTTTATGTTTGCCTTTTCAATATTTAGTGAGATAGGCAAATATCTTATTTGACTCACAGAAATGATAAAATACAGACATCAATGAAACCATTGGTGCATATAGTTATAAAGGATATATATTTTACTTCTAACATGGTTCAATTACAGTGTTTACAATTTTACCCATAGTTGTTTCTCTTTTTCAAACTGTGTTGTGAAAACCTGTGCCACAGTGGAGGTAGCTAAAAGTTCCTCAAGTCAAATGCCAAAGCAGGAGGGGTATACAAACATTCTTTACAAACTAGGTTGTATTTATTTATATGTGTGTGTGTGTGTGTGTGTGAGAGAGAGAGAGAGAGAGTGTGTCACAGTGGGTCTGTGAAATCAAAGGTTAAACTGTGGGAGTCTGCTCTCTCCTTTTACCTTGTCGATTCTAGGGATCACTTGTGCGCTATGGTGGTTCTCTAGTGGTTAAAGGATGACTTTGTGACCTAGGTATAATGGCACATGCCTTAATCACAACACTAGGGAGGCAGAAGTAGGTGGATCTTTGTGAGTTTGATGATCTACAGAGTGACTTCCAGGACAGTTAAGGCTTCACAGAGAGACCCTGTCTCAAAGAGCAACAAAAGCAAACAAGAAAAAGATGGCTTTGGGAGGCTCTTCTCTTCTTCCCCATTGTATAACTCAGGTGCTTAGGTTTAATGGCAAATGCCCAACATATTGCCATCTTGCAAGCCCATAAGCATGCTTTAATGTAGTGTAATCTTTCCATATATCTAATTTTGGAGTAGTAATAGAGAAATTATGGATACATTAATAAGTGAGAAAATCAGTAAATCTACATTTGTTTGAGTAGAAAGTCACAAAACCGAGATTATAATTGAATTTTAAGGTGCAGTCGCTGCTCTTTGGTGGCATTCAAATCCTACCAGTTTCCCAATCCTCTGTATGACAACATGCTAACCCTTTCTTCTCTCTTGAATGGGTGGCATTTTTTTCATTGAAATCAACTACTTATAGGACTTTCTCCTAGACATTCTTTTGAGAATGTGTAAAAATGCCTGATATTCAGAAAACTGTTAAATAATACTGGACATATGTTCAACAAAACCAAAAAGTTTTAATAGACTTGGGAAATTTTTCATGTATGTTTCAAAATTCTCTTACGTAGCCAGCAAAAAAAAAAAATTACCTTATAGCTACAATTCACTATGCATTTGTTAAAGCACAACCAGAGTATTGTGTATACTATGTATTTTAATCCATAGGCCAAATGACTAAATTCTATCATAACAATTATTATGCAGAAGTATTAATGAATGTAAAAATAAAATGGCATCCTTATCTACACACAGACATCCGTGTAACTTGCTGATGTCTAAGCAACATTGAAGATGGTTGTACTATAGAGCACCTATTTTCTTCCATAGTTTTACCCTCTTATTGAGAATGAAAGAGTCTCTTATGATGTTGAAGTTAGGAGTAAGGACAAAGTTTCCATATCTTGATTTTGGAACTCTCACATACTAGATAGGTTTTCTTTGCCGCTTTGGTTTATTGATGTCTTATATTTGGAGCTAATTAGAAAGCATATAGAGAACCTGAACATCTCAGCTTCCAGATGTACTAAGTTTCATACACAAATTTAAAAATATGTCTAAATTCAATAATAAATGAAATGAATACCTAGCAGATGCATATTAATTTCAAGTAACCCTCTTTAAATATATAGAGAGAGCACTTTGTTTCAAAAATTGGTTCCATAATGTGGTGGTTTGATATAGGAGGTCTTTCTGTATTTATGTTGCTTTCATTGGTTAAATAAAGAAACTGCCTTGGCCTTTTGTTAGGGCAGAACTTAAATAGGCAGAATAGACTGAACTGGATTCTGGAAAGAAGGGCAGAATGGCAGACACCATGGTTCTTCTGCCCAAGACAGATGCTGGTTAGACTCATGCTAATAAGCCACACTCAAATGGCGATACACATTAATGGATATGGGTTAAACTAATATATGAGAGTTAGACAATAAGAGGCTAGAAATAATGGGACCAGGCAATAATTTAATTAATATAATTTCTATATGATTATTTTGGATGTAAGCGATGGAACAAAGGGCCCCCGTGCTCTCTGTACTACAGTTGTTTGAGAGAAAATGACCATGTTATGAGTGTCAGTATTAGAAGGTGTGGCCTTGTTGGAGGAAGTCTGTCACTGTCGGACCGGATTTTGATGTCTCTTTTTTTCAAGCTTCCCTCAGTGTGACAGTCAGTTGAATCACTGTTGCCTCTGAATCAATATGTAAGGACTGTCAGCTCCAACACCATGTCTGCCTGTATGCTGTCATGCTCCCTAATATGACGATAATTGACTGAATCTCTGAAACTGTAAGCCAGCCAACCCAATTAAATCTTTATTAGAGTTGTTCTCATCATGGTGTCTATTCACAGAAATAAAAACCCAAGACACATATCTAACTATATCTTACATTGATAGAATTGTTATTTGTTATGTATAACTATGTACTACGAACCATCTAAGATTTTTAACTCAAACTTAGCATATTTTAGTATGTTACTTTTCTGTAACATAGAGGGGGAAAGTATATTTTAGCTCCCATTTTCAGAGGATCCATCATGAAGGGCAGATAGTGCAGCAAGAGCCTGAGGTCATCCTGGAATGAACGAAGCAGAATAATGATATTTCATCTGAATCTAGGCATGAGAGAGAGAGAGAGAGAGAGAAGGCCAGGCTATAAAAACTCAAAGCCACAAGCTAGCTTTAGCCATGGGAATATTCCATAACCTTCCCAACTGCACCCAAAATTGGGGACTCAGTGTTCAAATACGTGTGCAATTAGGGGGAGGCATTTCTAATTCAAGCCACAGCAGTTAGAAACCTTTGTAACTGACATATGAAACATGGTGTAGTGTCAGCGTGCAACTCAAATCAGGCTCTCGTTAAAATCCTCAGTTAGAGACCATGTGCATACCATGTGTATGGTCAGTATTGAAGATGCTGTTACTCAGATCATTGTGCATCCTGTGTGCATGAACTCAAATAGTAAAATGACTAACTGCACACTACAAATGATAAACGCAATGATTTAAACTTTATGTTTCATACAGCAATTTGGTCTTTCCTTATTCTAATAGTTTCTATGACTGTTAAATTATGCATATTTGCACTTTTAAATTGTGATTCAGTAGGCTTTCGTATGAAAGTTTCCATCAGCTTTGTATTGTTTGTCTAAAATCATCATAAATATTATAATTTCATCAATGATTAATGTCTGCTTTCTACAAAGCATTGTCTGGTGTATAGTTACCTTTTTTTTTTACAAGATTAAGTTTTTGAAATTCCATCTCTATATTTTATATTTTTAGAGTAAATATTTTCTATTAAATGTTTTTAAAGTTAATTTAAGAGATTGTTTTATAACTGGGCTGGATAATGAGACTGTTTTCTTTTTGCCAGCATTGAGCACATTTAAACTCACTTGCATTGTAATCTAGATAAAGCAAGCCCTGATACAGCATTTGGAAATATACATTCATTAAATAAAGAATTGGAGCAAGGGAAATAAATTTGCTTAGCTGTTTGTAAGGTGGCCAGTCAAATGGTTCAGTGAGCTTTGAAAATAACTGAAAGTAGCAGAATTTAATAAGATAGCTAGGAAATTTGACCCTATTTTTGCAGATATTAGAATCAATATGTTTAATGTGCTAATACATAAAAATGTTAAAGTAATCCTTATTGAAAATATGGTGCCCTTAAATTTTAATGACTAATTGAAATACCAGGTCCCTTTTGTGTAACTATGGCTCCTCTCATTACATTAAACCAGAAATTGAAGTGGACAGCAAGGCGCAGAGAGGGTCTTTCAGACCCTGATCTTTGTTGCAATAGTCTCTTTATTTGTTCCAATAACCTAATCTTATTATCCTAGAGAACCTGATACATCCGTATCCCCTAAGTACCAAAGAGACACAAAACATAAGAACCAGGACATTTGCTGAATCATATATCAAACTGAGAAGAGATTTGTTAAAAATAATTCTTTTGAAGAACACATTCAGCTTCAATTGTATATCCTCGGCTGGCCACATGCTGGGTTTTTCTCTTGATTCCTGCCCCTTGCTTTCCCTTTATGTCTTTCTGCTAGTTATAAAGGACATTCTAGCCTCTGATAATGACTTACAGGCTTTACTATAAATTGTTGGTTGGTGCTTTGGAGGTCTAACAAAGGATGTTTTTCCTGGCAAGTTGCAACAGAACCAATCATACGACAAGAGCTTCTTTGGAGTGTGTTTGCCGTTTCTACAATTTGGATGAAGCAGCAATGTCTCTTTGAGAAATCGTCGCAGCATTTAAATCTAAGAGTATGATTATAGTCAGTGGTATATGAGGTCCTTGCAAATCTCCGCAAAGGCCGAGATAAAGCCATTGTAGTTCAAAAGTTCAGAATTCAAAGCATCAAAGTATAGGGCTGTAAGAAAGGAGATTCCTCTGGGATGGCCATCATTTTCTTACATTTCCACCATTGCTTTGCTGGTTTGCTGTGAAAACTGTTCTCCCCAGACCCCCTCATTACAATTTCTGCTGTGACTAGACACAGTCACTTGTTAAAAGGCAAGGCATTCATCCATGTTGTCAGTTTGTTTCCGCTACAGCTTGGGGACTAATCACTTTCTTAACAGCCAAGCTCTACCATGTCCGTTATTCTGGGGAAAAGAGATTTTGAGGAAATGACACTGTGTGACCACAATATATTCCTTTAAAAAATAGTGTAACATATTATTTAACAAAAGAAAATTGCCAGGAGATAATTTTAGCAAGAATTTGGTTACTCAATGCATATTTGAGAAATGATCTCACCCCAGAGCTAAACAGAGCTAGAAGTATCCTTTTCCACAAAATGAAAAACTAATGTCTTCATAGAAGTGAGCTTTGTGGGATGGCTGGATGGCAGGCCTTGGGGGTGGCTTCCATTTTCACCAGCTTCCACATCCTAACTGGAAAAGGGCTAAATGAAACCAGCAAAGCAGTCTTTCCAGGAATGCAATCTAGTTCGGATACATGAGGATTGATGCCTGGCTCAGACTGGGAGTCAATCTAGGAAATTCAGAATTAGCATTGCGAATGCATCAGCCAGTATGTTTAAAAAATTGCATTGCACTAAATTGTACAATAATCAAATGTGTACTTGAGACCAGAATATATTCAGAACATATCAGTACTTTGTGTGTTACTTTGCCTAGACTAATTACTGTTAAGTCATTCTTTCTTTTTAGTTTACCTTATCTTTAAAGTTTTGTTAAGGATGATTTAGAGCTGTTTTATACAGAAACTGCATCTCTGATTCCCGAGTTACCTAAAAGCTGTGTAGATGCAGCAATTTTGGCCTCCAGCTCATGTGGCCTATAGCTATAGATGATTCATCTTCTCACACAGGAAGGTTAGTTCTAACCCGAGTTCATCTGTGTCTGAGTCAAAAATCAACATTTGTGCCTTGGGAACATGGCAGAGCTTTTGTCAGCACTTTATGTCTTTGCAGAAGACCTGCAACGTCAGTATGTTGTCTCACAACCATCAATAATTCGTGGACTCTAATTCCTGATGACATCAGAATGCACATGGGGTGCATACATATGCAGACAAAACATTCATATGTTTAAAACAAAATAAACAAGTAATTTACAAAAATTAACATTTGCATCTCAATCTTTCACTTCCTTTTCTCCTTTATTTATTTTTTCCCTTTATATTTAAATTTTTTTGAGTCAAAGAGGTAATCTCTTAAACCAGAACCTGCTTCAGTGTAATTAAGTAATCGCTTAGGAATTATCATTCTGCCTACTAATTCCCTCCAATTGCTTATGAAAATTTGTATCTTAATCTAAGAGATGAAAGTTAATAGTATATAGCCTATATTATGAATGAAATACCACAGAAATAATAATAATGATGTCCACATTATTATTAAATATAGATAGAATTCAGACCATCTGTTACTTCTATAAAGAAGGAAATTATCCAGTGGCTTGTATGCATTATCACATATGATAGGCAACTTATTTTGGCATACCAACCATAATCAGCAACTTATCTACTCATTAAATACACAGAGGAAGCACAGCATGACTGCTTCTGAACAGTCAGTTTCCAGTTTAAACACTGTGGGACCTTACACAAAGAAAACGATACACAGTGGGTTAAAGGTTATCTTCACCCCAACCCAGTCCCAAAAGCTCTACTTCAAAATCATAGGGACACTATCCTCTAGTAGTGGAGTTTGGCCTGAGTTCCATAAAACATGTGTCTGAGTAGATGGGTCGGAGACAAACAAGGACTCAAATAACAAACATACAGAGTTAGGGCAGTGCAAGAGGGAGGGAAGCTGTGCTTGTCAGGGGAACAGCCATGTCACAAACACAACAGTTTTGGGTTTAAGTTGATGATGTGCTAGTGAAAGCCACGTTCCCCTTTGTAGAACAATCCTTTTTCTTCACACAAATCAGCACCTCTGTGTTATTATTATTTTTTTTTTGTTTTTTTTTTTTTGTTTTTTTTTTTCGAGACAGGGTTTCTCTGTGGCTTTGGAGCCTGTCCTGGAACTAGCTCTGTAGATATTATAGCAAAACAATATTTTTAAACAACTTATTTGAAAGACAGAAATGTAAAGCGATCTTGAAATCTGAAAACTCTAAGTAGTTTAACTTATATCCATACACAAGCTTGTAGGACGATCTAGCCTTTAAATGCACACTTACTAAAAATTAGCTGCATAGGTGTGAGAAAACCAGTTCTGTTCTAAATATCTCCTTTCAGAACGACTATTATTTATAAATTGGAAAACCATTTTGTGTTGTACCCACTAGAAACTCCCAGATCCTGGTATAGTCCAATGATTTTATTAGTTTGCTCCTATGAAAGAAGTGATATTTTTTTAAGCTGGGTTTAGAGATGAAGAGGGTAAGATCTGCTACTTAGCCAGAAAAGGAGACAGAAGGATTACAGTCCAGATGCTCTGGTTCCTCAAAGGCACAGTAATTTATTTACTTATTTATTCCTCTCTTGACAGAGTTTCTTGAGTGTTACAGGAGCCTCTTGATATTTTTCTGAGTTTCACTATAGACTTCCATTTCTACATCTCTTCAAAATTTATTGCTGAAAATGTTTTTTTTTTGTTTTTTTTTTTCCTTAATCTTTGGAACCATTTATCCTCAGAAAGGCTTCTGGCTCCTTTACTCCACTTATTGATAGTGAGCCCTTCAAGGCTTTGTGACAGCGAAGGAGATGGTTCACAGTGGTAAAAACTAAACAATACCATTGAAAAAGACAAAGTCGTGCACTATGAAAAGGCATTCCTCCCCTTTCTGTAACAGACTATTCTGGGTATGTGAATTTCTTTCAATTACAAAAATAAATCTAAGATACATATTCCAGGAAGAGTACTGAACATAAAATAACAACAAGATATTGGAGTGTGGACAAGTTTATATATGATTTTGCAGCCCCTCTTATATCAGGTGGATACATTTGGGAAAGCCGCACATGCACAGATGGCAGTGCAATCTACATTAGTGGACGGAGGAGCTCAGAGGGCAAGTGTTGTGGGGTCTCTAGGCCAGCTCTTCCTACAGATGGCCTTAGACCTGAGGTTAGGAATGGCTCATTTACACCACGGCTCTTAATTGCTTTTTCCCATACAGCAGCAGGCACTTAAGTTGGGTGAGGTTTGAGGTTGCTTCCTCCAATTTCTGCCAGCTTTCTTTTCCTAACTTACTTTTGGAAAAAAAACAAATTGCCTTACAAAAAATAATCTGAATTATGCTTTGTTTTCTTTTTGTAAAATTCTTCTCTTTGACTACACAAAATTTTAGTTCAATTATCTAACACATTTAAAAAAAATCTAAGCATAAAATTTAATTATCAACTTAATCCTTGCTCAAAAAGTAAAACTTAGGGCAGGAATGATAATTGGGTTGCAGGGTGCTTGTCAATCATGCACTAAGTCCTACTTTCGGTCACCAAAACTGAATAAAACTGGGCCTGGTAGGACAGATATTTAATTCTATGGTTGAGTTGTGGAGACAAGAAGATAAGAAGTTGAAGATCATATTCATCTACATAGAGAGTTCAAGTCCAACCCTTACCACATGAGTCCCTAATGAAAAAGAAAGAAAGAAGGAAATTATTTCAAACTTTGTTCATTCTAAATTTTAATTACAAACATACCTTAAATTTTTATGTGTGTATATATATATGACTGTCTTTCTCTCTAATATATGTATATATGTACATATATATATTATACAATCAGGTTATACATTGGTGATATAAACCTCAAATAATCTGAGCTCCAACCGTCTCCTGCCCCTGTAATAGACATCCCTAAAGAGGTTATGTGTACTATTAGAGAATTGTCTGTTATTGAACTTAACGTTTTGAAGACACTACCCCTGACAAAATATTCTTGTTTTCCCTTGATGGTGATTAGAAGTCCATAGTGAATTTAAATAGACAATATGTCTTAAATATTCGAAGAAATTTAAGCTCATAGAATCTGAAGAAAATAATAGATCGTAAAGACTATAATTAAATTCTTGGACGGTGTCATGTCCTCCCACTGGAGAACACCATATTCTACTTTTGATTCTTGCAGTCCCAGACCCCATTTCATGTCATCACTTTTCACAGTCTGGTGAGTAAATTTTTCAGATCGAGTCCCGTTTTCCCTGTAGGTCATAGATGTTTGTCACCATCGGCGTAATCTCTGCTTCAAGCACATAATGGGAAATATGAAGCTTATTGGAACCTGACTGAAGTGACATCAACATGACTCCCTCTTCCTACGAATCTCCTGGTAGGATTTTTACTAAGTCCACTGGAAACAAGTCAGAGAACTCGTAATCTGCTTCACCTTTGATTGAATGGCTTTTATAACAATTAGTAACCTTGTCTATACAATAAAGGCCCTGGCCAGAGGCAGGACACATAATGGTTCTCTCTGCATTGATTTCCATTGAGGCACTTTGTGTTTCTCCACCCTGCAAGCAGCTTAAATGATTTATTTGTCTGCCAACTTGAAAACTGTTTTG
The DNA here is from genome assembly GCF_000317375.1 of Microtus ochrogaster. Taxonomy (NCBI): domain Eukaryota; kingdom Metazoa; phylum Chordata; class Mammalia; order Rodentia; family Cricetidae; genus Microtus; species Microtus ochrogaster. Next base: position 76,576,664 of record NC_022010.1, read on the forward strand.
TAAAAAGTTAAGACATGAAAATAAATTGAAAACCTCCTATTTTATTTTATGAACTCTATAACTGAGAAGAATTTTATACGAAACAAAATACATGAACATCACACTTAACTTGATTTTTAAAAAAAGTGATTGTAAAGTTTATCTTACAGTCCTGTAGAAAGACAAAGTATAACAAATGATTAAAATGAATATAAATTTAGTGCTCATCTTAATAATACATCCTTTATACTGACACCAGAGTTTGCTACTGAACACAATTTCTTCTGAGATTTTATATTTTGATACTGTCATTTGCTATTCATGCTGGAAATGACATCCGAATATAAATTCTTGTCTGCCAAATTGAAACTAGATCCAAATACCAGAAGGGAGAGTAGGCAGTGCCTGAATTAATAAGACTTAAGCGACCAAGTTAATGCCATGCCAATGCGCCTGTGTGGCTCCATCATTCTGGCAGCTCATAGACTAGACATTGTTTTCTGACCATGTTCAGTTCAATTTCCATAATAGATGACATTATCACAAACATTGAAAATGATAACTTTACAGGAAAGAAAGTGATCAAATAAGAAAAAATACTGTGTATTCCTCATAATTTTTGGTAATCCTAACTGATTTAGTGAAAGAGTAGGATTGTTAATACTTTCTAAAATGTTTAAAACTATTGTAAATCAACCGTGGGCAAGGAGAACCTTTTCCATTATTACAAGCAGATGGAAGTTGGAACACTATTTTGTTGTTTGAAAGCTGCATTAAACTCAATGTTGGTGCAAGAAAAAAAATTGTGATGGCTAGCAGAATTTTTTATGAATGATTCGAAAAAAATCAAAACAAACTGCCATCAATATAATTATTTTACTTCATTGCTTTATTTCAAATAAGGGAAAGTTGCATCCTGACCAGATTTAGGTAAAACCCTGAATGATATCTGCTGCACTGTTGAGTACGGCACTCAAACTGAGACCTTCTTAGTGTGACTATTTGGATGAAAACTATTTGATTGTCATAACACACAACTAGGAATAAATTTTTATCTTTGTAAAGATAGCATTTTGTGGGCTGGGAGATGGCCCAGTGGTTAAAATAGCATCTTTTATTGATAAACAAAGAGTTTATAAATATCAGAAAAAGAGAAAGAAATGCTGACTTCTCATGGAATGGGGAGATGGCTTTGCTAGTAAAAGTGTTTGTCTCACAAGTACAATGACCTGAGTTCAATAGCTAGAACCCAGACTAAAATGGCAGAGACTGTGGGGTGTGCTTATAGGCAAAATGATGTGACTTAATGACTAGCCAATCTAGACAATTTGACAAGCTCCAGGTGAGGAAAACATGCCTGAGAAATAACACGCAAGGCTATCCTGTCATCTCCACATACCTACATGGAAATAACCACCCCCCCACACACACTGACACACACACACACACACACACACACACACACAAAGAACCTCGTCATTTCCTAATGCACTTCACAGTCCTTCTCTGCCTTTCTCTTTTATTGACGGAAGACTCACTGCACAAAAGCTCAAACTTTCTATAAACAAGGTACAAAAATGTTCTTTGGTTTAGTAACAACAGAGAAGTTGATCACAAGTACGAACAATGGAAAGGGGCCCTCAAATTAAAAAAAAAGAAAAAAACTCCTTTTTGCTTAGTTGTTCCCAGAGCTTGAATTGAAACACGACTCTGTTGTACTTGAAGACGCTAACATGATGTACATCTTGTCTCACATTTCCTGGATTCATGACAAGGTCATGAGATACACCAAAAATAACCCTGGTCACTACAAAGAAAGAACAGTTTTATTCCTTGGTGATTCTAGGCTGGTTTCTGGTCTCCCAAAAAGTGGATGTGACATAGGTCCTCTTAGTCATCGGAGGTTAAACTTTATTGGCCTAAATAATCACATGATGTAACTAAATTGCCTCTCTCTTGCTTACCCACAGCATCTATGGGAGTCAAGCTTCCCTAAATCTGTTGAAATAGTACCGTCATGATGTAGAACACATCAAGTACTCTATGAGTTGTAAGCTCTGGTAGTTAGGAGGAAGATGGAAAATGAACTATGGCATTTTTCCTTAACAAAATGGGGGAACCAGAAATGCTAGAGAAAATTAGGCTAGAAGAGCTAAGACAACACATGGCCACCACATTACCAAGATACACAAAGGGATCTCCTGTTGCTCCACTCTTTGAATCTAGGACCTCAGGCATATTGTATCACTAGGTTATATCCCAGCATATTGTATCACTGGGTTATATCCCAGCAATAGAAAAATAATGTTCAATATAAATGGAAAGTAAAGATCCTGTCCTTTCTATATATGAGTGAGTTATGTCATTGGAAATGACCTTAATATTACTAGTAAAATTAGCAAATTGATTGCTATTTGTTTTCTGCACTCCATTTGTTTTATTTCATATATCTTTCTATTTTTAATCTCTTTCTCTTTTATCCCCTTCTCTTCTTTTCCCTCCCTTTTTCTCTCCCCTTTTCCTCCTCCAAATCACATTTATAGAGGTAAATCCACACACTACTAATTCAGGAATCACCAATGCCCATTACTTCCCTCTTCCTTGGTGATTTCCCCCATCTGCTTGTGATGTGTGTTAGTGTGTGTGTGTGTGTGTGTGTGTGTGTGTGTGTGTGTGTACACAGAGGGGGGAAGGGAAGGAAAGAGAGTTACCTTTCCTGAATATTTCTTACAAATCCTGTGTCATGGTATTGAGTCTGGATTCTTTTAACTAAGCATGTTAGAGGGCATTCATGACAGAGTATTCATCAGCACTTCATTCTTTTTTATTGCCTCATATTCCACTACTAACTTGATAGATATTAGGATCATTTTAAAAATTTTGTTTTTAGGAAAATTGCTACAATAATTTGCATTTGACATTGTGTGTTTACATGTGCACACCTGAAGTGAAATAGCTGAATTATAGAGTAAAGCTATGTTTAATCTTCAAGAAATTACCAGGTTAGTTTCTCAAATGGAAGTACCATTTTATAACTTATATTCTTACCACTTTTTATGTTTATATTTATATTCTTACAACCAGTACATAGTGGATGGCATGTTGCAATTTTTAACCTCTCTTCCCTTATTTTCCTCACCCTTGTCTCCCCACCCCAATGGAAATTAAATCAACTGCCCTATACATGATAGACAAGCACTCGACTTTTGAAATATACACTCATCTCTCTTTTTATATTTGAATTTAAGCCAAGTTGTCAAGGATGAACTTAAACTTAGTCTTTTGGCCAGGCAGGCCTTGCACTCAGGATCCTTGTGCCTTGTGCAGTGCTGAGCACTGCCATACTCAATAGCACCTTATTCTAGCATCCTAATGGATGTGAAACTGTATCTCCATGTGTTTTTTGTTTATCCATAATGCTGGCTAGAATTCTAAGGATTTTTTTTTCTTGTGCCTTTTAGTCATATGCATACAATCATTGAAACATGTGTATTCACATCTTTGGCCCACTTTTAATTGGGGAATTGCTTGTTCATGACTGGGATTTTTTTATATAAATTAGACATGTGTCATTAATCAAACTGAGTGTACTGCGAAGATATTTCTCCAGTTCTATGGCCTGTGTTCTCACCTTCTTGAAGATGCCCTGAGAAGCAAATCATCTCTTTTAATCTTAATGAATTGTATTTCCTAGGTGTTATTATCATGGATGCTATTTCTTAATTCTTAAAAAAAAGAATCATTCAATATTAACACCACCATGTCTTCTATGGGTCTCCCACTCAATTGCTGAGGCTTGTGGTCCATTCTCGGTTCACTGTTGTATGTGGTATGAGACAGAGACCCAGCTTAATCCTTTGTCCATTTACATGTGCCTATCCAGTTGTTATTGTAGCATCAGTTTTTAAAATCTTGTCCCTTTCATGTTTAAATACTATTCTACTACCATGGAAAATTAATTAATATAACGTGGATATGCAAAGGTTCGTGTCTAAACTAGAATTGTGGTTCTTCAGGCTAGTCTTAAAAAAAAAAGCTGAAAAGCTCACAGATTGTGACTTCGTTCTTTTCCAAGATTCCTGTCACGTTCTTGAGACTCTTTGATTTTCCAGGAATTATGAGATGAGTTGTCATCTGTGAAACTGGTTGACTGAGACTCAGCCTTATACCATCAAAGGGAAAATAGTTGTTTTCCTTTAGATGCCATCCTTCTCCCTCCCTCTCTTCTATACTCTACTTTCCAATCTTGAGCGACTTAGCAAGAACTTTCCAGCTGCTTCAGGGCTGTAATTTTGGGTGGACTCATTTCTTATAAGACCCAGTAATAAATTCAGGAATACCATTAGGGAACTAAAATAACACAGAAATGATGCAATCGTTGTAACACAGAATACGGTTACTAGTCTTGGTTTGTGTAGAAACAAATCTTTGATGCTGCAACTTTCGTTTCACCTTTATGGAGAGTTTATTAGAATCACCAATTTTAGACTTTTAGTTAGTATTCACATTTTAAATTATATTTAATATTCGAAATAAAATATACTCTATACTGAGTGGCTTTAAAATGTGTGCTTGGTAAGGGGGTAAGGACATCTCAACAGTAGTTCGAATGCAGTTGTGGAACCTGATTTCGATCCATATCATCCAGGTAAAGATTAATGGATAGAACAGTCCACAAAATTATCCTCTCGCCTCCAAACATAGGCCCAGTTGTACAAACTCTCACACATACATACTAAACACATGAACACACACACACATGTGCACATCAATATAGTTAAGGTATACATTAAAAAAATAGTAAAATTTATGCTTTCAGAAAATAGTGGCTAGAAAAATTTCTAATAAAACTTTGTTATCTATCCTAGAAATCAGAAACACTTCTGTCTGTTTGGTGACAAAATCAGTATGATAATTATTGCCAGGAACAATTCATATTATACAGGAATTGGATAAGTAGATATTAAACCATTATTCAACAGGTGGGATATAACTGAAACTTCAATGAAAGAACATAGTAGAACTCTTAGCTATATCTAGTTTCAACAATAACATATACGATGCCAGTATTTCCTGAGGATTAATGATCAACTGGAAGAGCCTGTGGTCCCAGGGCCATTAACTCCGGGTGGTCATTAATTCTGCTGGAAATATCTTACAGCAAGGACATTCATTACAATCACTTCCCCTCTCGTAATACACATTTTGGCTGGAGTTTCGTTTAAACCTTTTAAAATTTTGAAACCATTCTTTTCTTGTAAAGTCAATGACTCAATAATCCACATTTGAAGCCTATTCAGATGGTGATGGTGCATGTGTTTTCTGTATTTTGGCATTGTTTGCTTTCTTATCACACGGTAACAGAAGAAGCAGACATTGTATTCTTGCTAGTAAGCTGGTTCCATATAATACAGAGGCCAAACACAGATGCAGATGGTTCTCAGAATCGTATTCATTGGCCAGGGATGGAAATGATGGAGTCCAAGTTACAGAATGTGTGCTGTGCTCTGTACTGATTGCTGGGGATTAAACTTCTGAAAAAGTGTTACAGTCTTCAAGATTTATGTTTCTGCTCTGGAGACTCAGGTCAACTCACTGGGAAGTTATGAAACTAATCTTTGTTTGACTTCTATAAAGGATGATTTCTATCGAAACCAATATTTTTAGTTATTAATAGGAAAAAAGCATCCAAATATCTTTTAATACATTGTCATACAGGCCTGATGTTCATGAAAACAATATTATTTCAACTCATTTTAAACAATTTTAAAGGAAAGAATTAGTTCTTTTAGTGATCCTAAAATGTTAGCCTTTTAAAAATCTGGGCTAACCTTTAATGTTTAAATGAAAATATATGCATATGCACATTAAATGCCAACCATTACACTTGAAAATGTTAAGTACAAAACATATACTTACTTTATATGATTGAATCCAATAGGAAATAGTACGTAAATTCCAAAGCCAGCAAATAAACAACATGCCGTTAGAAGGACCTTGCCACATTAAAGGAGAATGGGCGGCCCCACATTGCCGAAAATGAACATGATGTTATAAAAGAAATTAGTGTCACATCTGATTGACAATAAAAGTGCCCAAAGCATGCATATTGGATTAGAGCGAACCTAACTGGAGGATATGAGGTATTTGTAATACAGTAATCGAAGCAGGCGCTAATCTCTGTCATGATATGCCATGTCACCGCTGCTTGAAATTCCATTGGGCAATATTAATTCAAGCAGAGGTCTGAGCTACTAATAAATGAGGCAAATTGAGTCAATTACTAATTTCATGCTTTTATGATTTGGGGTTTAGCTAGATAATATCTGCAATTTAATACACTACTCTCTAGAGATCTTGACCATTTACAAAAGAACATGCTTTCATGGGCCTATTTGAACTATCTATCCATTTTGTTTAAGTTCCACCCTGCCATGCAGTGGAGGAGGGGAACGCCTGGGCCACAGTGTTATTTTTTCTCGCCAGCCTCCATCTGTGACTTGCCTTTGATTGAAAACTTCATCAGGTTTTATGGCTAAGATCCTTGCCTTCTAGCAGTATTTACTTGGCTCCCTTTTTCTTTGGGAGACAAAAAAAAAAAAAAAAAGGCAGAATCCAAGCAGTCTTATATTTTATTGGAATGGGCAAGGGGTATATTGACAAGGAATTCATGCACCTTGGAAAATTAACCTGGTTTGCTACTCCCATGTCTTTTATACAGAAATTAAATTTTCGTTCAACTGGGACTTAGTTACTAGGTAATGGTCAATTACTCTCTTCCACTTCTTCACACAAAATGATGCCCCACCAGAATCCCCAAGATTCTTCGTGTCATTACTAATTATCAAGTTAATTTGTGCATAAATGGATATTCCCTTGGAAATAATTTTAAGTTCTTCACAATATATGAAATATGTTTCTGTTTATATGAAAGCAATGCAAGGCAAGAACCTAATGAATAAAAAGAATTTTATTAATATTCTAATTGTTTAACTTTATATAAAATTTCAGAATTAAAACATTATTAAAGTGATTAGTTGAAATAATTTTCACCAAGTGTGCTTCTGTTTTGAAAATTATGCATTTCTTACTTTTTAAATGCTTTTGAATAGAAGGGACTCATGTGAGTTTGGAGCATCTCACAATAAAGGGAAACTCTAATTTGATGTAACTGCTTATAGACATGACATTATAGCACCTCCTGACGGTTTTCTTCTGAGAACAGTAGATTTTTCAAAATGTAATCATATTAAGTACTCATTTACATTAACTCAAATGTAGCATCCTAATTCCGCTCTTCCCAGCATTACCAAGAACCAAATCAGAACACACTTGACATTGTGGCTTTCCAGCTATGGTTAACCCAACTGCGAAGAGGTCAGGAAGGAAATGAATAGTTGCCAAGATTCCTCTTTGGCCAATGCTTCAACACCAACGTGAAGTAGTAATGGGAACAGAGCCAATTGTGCACATAAGTCCAGCTGGAAAGCACTTTCCATAAAACTCTATCAATAATTTACCTGGGTCATATTGGGGAGTTTGAACGTAATTAAAGTAAGAAACCCAGAAAAAAATATTATCCTCTCTTCTTCTCTCCTTTCCTCTCTCCTTCCCTTCACCCTCCTCCTCCTCTCTTCTCTCTTTCTTTCCTTTTCTCCTTCATCCCTGTTTCGCTCTCTGCTTATTTCTCTTCCTTCCTCCTTTCATTCCTATCCGTTGCTTTCTTTACTATTTCTCCCTGCTTCTCCTGTCTAGACCTAATTTCTCATGCCCCTGCCATCCCCAGGGGAATAATTTTCTTTGTTTCAGAAGAACAGGGACATTTGTGCTTTTGATTCTTTCTTCTGACAACAAAGCCTACAAAAATTCCCCTTTTAAGCTGAGGCCTCTGCTATGGGAGTCAAGGATCAGGAAACTAAAAGACATTAGCCAAAGGGAGCCTTGCACTACATTTCCATAGATGTCATATAGGAGGGAAGAAAGCCCTGGCCTGATGCTGCTCTGAGGCCTGCTCCAAAGAGAAGCATCAAGTGCCCTGCTGTGACATTCAGAAGATGAATGGACACGGCATAAAATATTATGTCATAACTTACGACTCATAGACCATTTGAGTCCTGTCTCATTATATTCCTTATCTCCCTATAGTCTTAATTCACGTGATAATCAGCAAACCCTAAAATTGTTCCACTGCTTTCTCCACAGACCAACAGGATTGCTCCTGTATCAATAGAGAAAACTCTCTTAATCTGAACACTCTGCGAAGCTATACACGGGGGATAATGGTGTGTATTGTTGGACAGAGCACTTACACTAACCTTGCCATTTATGAAAACTTTGCAAAAATGCTATGTTACCCATTTTATAGATCAGCAACTGGAGGCTCAAAAAATGGGCATTAGCATTTTCTGAGAAAATGAGAAAAGTAGCATTCAATTCTGTGCAAACTGATTATACTTTCAAGTTATATCATTGTTAGTTTATATGGCACAATACAGCCTGATAATGCTAAACAACATAACCCTTGCTGTCCCTCAGTAGTGCTAGGAAGAAGTATGGGAGTGATTTTTCAGAAAAGAAAACCAAAACCAAAACAAATAAACAAAAAACCATTAATTTACCTTTTGAGCTAAAATGCTTATCAGTACATTTTTCTAGGCTACTGTGTAAATACTTCACACATGTATTATCACTCTGAATGCTGTGTTGTGGCAAACATAAATGAGATGTATACCTTGTTTATAGGATGTTTCCCTCTATGTGTTGTCATCAAAGTTTTAATAGTAATGATAATTTAATACAACACCACCAATGCCAGACAATGGAGAAAGATGTCAGCGTTTAAGGATCACTGCATTTCAATGAGAGGGGCTCATAGCTGATGTCAAAGTTTTATACTATGTGTGTGTGTGTGTGTGTGTGTGTGTGTGTGTATTCATGTGCACATCCAAGGATACTTATGAGCTTTGAGTTAAGGCTATGTGTGAAAAAGAGCATGCTTACCTTTCTTTTACATCTAACCAATTCATTATTCACTTTAATTTCTCCTGGTCCTATTATTAGCAACAAACAGTTGTGGATTTAAATCAATGAATAGTTTAGCTGTGTGCTTTCTTTTATTCTTCTGGGATCTCATGAATATCAGAGTGTTTACAGCTATTGCTGTTCCTTTCAACTCATGTAACTGAATTTGTAAAACTCGTTGAGAAATAATTTTGCTTAGTTTCTCATTGTCCCGCACTCATTAAAAGAAATGAGATACAGGACTGCAACACAGAATATTAGGGCGCATATTAATGTGGTGAGCTTTCTCATTCATTTTATGTCTCATCTCCCTTTCAAATTATCACTCAGAATGTCTTCACCCGACACCCTTCAAGCTAGCAACTTTCTAGTCAACATTTTTCTTCCCACAATATGTGGGACAGAAGCATATTATCCACACAAAAGGAAAAATGATAGGAGCATGAAAACTTTTAAATAGCATCAAGTTGTCTGAGGTTTACAGTAACTAAATCTACACCGTGCTGATAGTTGCTTTTAGTTTTGATATTCAGTTTGTAGGGCAGTGCTGGGAGTGTTTCATACGAAGAATCATGGAAACATTTTCTCCTGTGGGAAAGGATGGTGAAGAGGTAATTCGAGCTTTTGCACAATATGCTGTTCTGTAACATTCTAAATCATATAGGGAATGAATCTAAAGACAATAGCTTCCCAGAGTATGCATTGTTTTCTAGTTTTCACTCTCTGTGTGCAGTTTTAAGTCATCAATACCAATTACCATGAAATGTTGCTTATGTTTTTATAGCCACCACCAGCTAGCATTTCCCTGTTTGTTGAAGGAGGTCGTATAAATCATGATTGTACAGTGCTATCTGGCTTTCTTTGCTTTTTGTCATTAGATTCATTGAGTTTTGACGAATTTGAGGAGAGAATAAACTGGAGTGAAAAGAAAAAATAAGATTAAGTCTTTACCACAGAAAATACAAATAAATCCCTGATTTTAAATTAAAATACTATTATTTTAGTCTATTAATATGCACATCATGACATTTATTGATTGTCCATTAGAAATGAAGTAAATAGATCATTAGTGGAATTAGAAAGACTTCAACCATCTGAGCAAATAACTATGAGTTCAGAACTATTGAGTTTGTTGTTTACAATACAGGAAAGCATCTGACCCCAACTCTGAAAGCATATAATTTCAAACTCAGGGCTACTTGAGAGTCTTAATCAGACATTCACTCTGTTGTTCGTGAGGGCAGATATGTAAGTGCATAAGGCTCCCTCTCCAAATGTGTGCCCAGATAGAACCTCCAGGTCTTCAAGACTGATTGATTGTTTTGATTCTGACTGTAAAATTCAGGCCACCTACGACACAGACTTCCTGGTTTTGGGAGCATGATGGACACTTACACAGGGGAAACAACATATATCATTAGGGTCCCAGTTCACACATCTATTCCCTGCAAGCTAAGTCAGGGAAGGAACAGCAGAAAAGAAATGAAACTTATTTATTACCACCAGTGTCTTTTCCCTCGCCACTATGGATACTCATCACACCTCACCACTGAATCCAAAGACACTGTTTCTATGAACATATAACTAAGTACATCAGTATTCATGAATATAAAATTTCATAAACATAGCATATTTTGCTTCAATAAAATCAAATCATAAACTTCAAGTTTTACTTTTCAAAATGACTGCAACCTGGGATTATCACTGAGCTGCATCTTTGAGTAATGTTTAATGCCACCTTGGTAAAAATAGTGGGCTATTGGAAATCTCACGTTTTGAGTTCTTAATTCCTAATTTACTGAAAAAATTACTATAGGTTTAGACAAAGTTTTTATGAGAGCAAATGACATAAAGTTTAGGCTAGACATTCAATTTTATTTAAAAATAAGAGTTTATGTTATTTCTGAATACCAGTTCTGAATCCCTGCTTCTGAAAGGAAAGTTCATTTTTTTTTCCTGCGAGAAGTCCATTTGACTCAAGAAAATGGGATTGTCTGCACTTCAGGGTCTTGATTTTATGCAGACACCCACTTTTCATGAAGACCCCCTTAGCAACCTAAAGTCTAAGAATTTCGAGGTACTTTTTTTGTCAGAAAAAAATGATGAAAAACATTAGTGCATTTTTAAAAGTTGCCTAATATCTAATCAGTGCGTATTCTACCAGCCTAACTAACAAGACCAGCTACTCCCTTTCAGTGCTATTATCTTAAAAAATAATGAAAATAGCAATTTAGACTTCGTACCAATTATAACTTGCAAATTTAAATAATAAAGAACTTGAGATAAAATCAAAATATACACACAGTTGCAAATGAATCATTCAAAATTAACCTTTATTTGTTCTAGATCACTTCCCCAAGTGTTTTTCTCGCACATCATATAATGCCTTTAATGTGACTTTAACATGGTGCTTTACATTCTTCTACCTAAAGCTGGCTTAATAACCCCCTTAGAAAAATAAATACAGCCATCTCTCTTCAATATGGGTAAAAGAGCTTGTGGTCGTTCACACCTCAGTGTGAACTGGCTTAATTACCTTGTTTCCATCCAAACACCTCTATTTAAACAGGAAAAGGGCCCAACACTTTGATGAGTAAGGCCATTCTGGCTTCCATGAACCCTAACCTCAGAAAACACTTCTTTCTCAAAGCTACTAAATGAACTGTTACATTCAAACAAACATATTGAAGAAAAGGAAAACTTATCTTCTTCGTTTGGATTTAAACTTATTTTGTTTTGTCATTTTGTAAATGTCAATGCAGAGAAAAAATACTCTTCTGTTCTTTTTACGGTAAATTTTTACAGCATTTGAAAACTTGATACGTTTATGAAACTTATATTGAATAGAATATCCTGCTTGAATGAAAAGATTCGCACTTTCTATGGGACAGTTTCACAAATAATTTTGGTCAGTGCCCCTCCCCAATAGCTCTTCTGGCCTGCTAACTCACAGTCAATTAGGGCAGTCAACTAAGGTGAGGATTTAGGAAAGAAGGATGAGAAAAAATGAAAATGAAAAAAAAAAGAATGGATTGTATGAGATTTGACCCACAAAATTTAGGGAAAGGGAAAAATATTGAAACTGATTTCAATAAATCTAGAGTGAAACTTTAAGGCCAATTCCCATCTCAAATATTGTTAAGTATTTTGAAATGCATGTAACATTTGATGGTTTCAAGGAACGTCCACATATACTAAAAATAAAACTACAAAAAAATCAACACATATATAGAATTTACAATAATCCCTATGACAAACTCATAATTTCTAGGTGTGGCAACTAAAGCTCATAACTCATGGTACATCTTAATTACTTTAAGTATGAAGGTATAATGGGTGCTTCCTTGTAGAATAATCTCATGCAGTTAATTTAGTACAAACTCTCTTCATCTGGATGTTCCCAAGTGAATGCACAACTAGTCTATGACTAATTTTTATGCCTAAAGGAGTTGGGTGATTAATGAAATCAGTGTGCTTGCAGTTCTCTGGAAGAACTGAATTAAGTGAACCTTTTCTTGCTGTAGACAGATTTGCCAAGTATAAGGCGTGGGGGGTAAACTTGATTGAAGGGAACATATTTAGTTGTTTTACAAAAGGTTTTTAACAAATCTTAATAATTGTATTTATTTAGTGAAGTAATCTCAGCAGTATTTGAAGTTAAAAAATGTGTAATGAACTGTTAGCTCAGATTGGTATTTATATCAAATCAATGAAACTGAGCAGAAGTGCTGATTGACTGTCTCCCAAGTGGCCTTAGTTTTTTTGTGTGTGTGCATGTGTGTGTGTGCATGCACGTGTATACATGCGTGTGTCTGTGTGTGTATTTAGATTAGACTCACTCTTCAAAATAATGATATTCTAATAAAGTATATTTTGAGCCATCCATTGGAGAAAAGGGATCTTTTTTATTTGTAAAAAGTGTGAAAATTGCTGGATGGTGGTGGCACATGCCTATAATCCCAGCATTCAGGCAGACCAGGCTAATCTCTGAAATAAAGGCCAGACAGGTTCACAGATTGAGTTCCAGGACAGTCAAGGCTACACAAAGAACCCCTGTCTTGAAAAAACAAAAACATACCAATTTGCCTCTGAGTTGTAGAATGTACTATGGGGTCTTCAACTGAGTTAATACTATCTACCACTGTGACGTGTGTAGCCTGGGTGTCTATGAATCTGACCATAATTAAGATTATGACAAATAACAATGATCCTCTTACAAAAACCTAGACACACATAGAAGACCCTTCCTCTAGAATACACATTTCTTAAATTGGAGAAATGGTCAACTTACCTACAATTATTTTCTCCAAAAAAAAAAAAAAAGCCTATGTCATTATAGCTGAGGAGTAGAAGGCTTTTGTCGCATGATGCCTTGTTAAAATAACATTCCTCAGTTTAGAAATGCCAATCCTGTTCTATCCCCTGGAGAAACTGTATTCTATGTAATGATATCCACTCTGGCAATAATTACAAGAATTCCAGTTCTTGACTAAATACAGAAAGCCCTACATTTTTTGCAAGAAATGTGTGACAAGACTGGTAACATGCATAAGGAGCCCTTGGGATTTATATCAAATACATTTTTAGAGTTATGTGCTTTCTGCTTACATTAATACTCCTCAAGCAGGCCTCACTTCACAGACCTGCTCATTTGTATTGTAAGTATGTTCTGGAAATTCCAGTAATGAGGAAACTAAAGGTCCCTTTTAAGTTTTGTCTATTGCTTTCGTATGATTGGGGAAGGTTAAGAATAAGCGTTTGCTGCTGAGTGTTCTTCATTGCAGTTGGCACAGCATGTGATCTACAAGGGATTTTATCATTCATCTCCTGGCAGATGCCCCACTCTCTTCACTGTAATATCCCCAACATGTCTGTTCCCTTTGTTCTCACATATGTTATCTCCGTTCTGAGAAACGATGGTCTAATTCATGTTCAGTAGACAAGGAAAAAAATCAATCTTTAATTTGGATCAAAAATTTAAGTGGCCAGGACACTTAAAAATCCCAATTGGTAACTGACCAATGAGACATCATTTCCCACATGGACTGTTGTCAGAATGGACTCCATTGATCCAAGAGGTACGTACAATCATATCTTCAGTGGACATCAGGCAAACATCTCCCTGGATGCTCTTCAGAGAGCTCGGAACCTATATAAATAATTAAGTAGCAAATGTGCTCCTCATTGCTGAGGACTGCTCCGCAGCAACCAAATTCTCCATCTAACAATTGGGCCTCCTCTTCTCAGATTATTCCAGGCCCCAAGTCTCCTGTCGGACTCCAAATAATGTGTCCTCATTTCAGGCATAGTCGTTATTCATTTTTCTGGAAGATTTCAATACCTATGTTTTGAAACTATTTTAAAGGTTGCTGCTGTTCATAGTTGATTTTCCTTGTATGACATCTTCAAGACCCTTGACAGAAGAATTCATATCTTAAATATCTTTGCATGAAATTTCTTGAGTTTGTTTAATATAGCAAATATTTGACAAACATGTTGACTGATTATGGCCAAAGATATTTTGTATGTAAAAATTTAGTAGAGAAAAACTGTATCTGCAAAGCATCAATTGCAATGCAGTAATAAAAATACATTTAATGTGCACAATGTTCTTTAATTTAGAATTTCACAGATATTATCTGATATGTTGTATCTACTTGTAAAGAATAGAATGTTCTAGATGCAGATATAATTTCCACAACATGACGTCACATGCCATAGGCCTTCGACTATCCAATTTCGCATCTGTTATCAAAGAACCAAGAGAACAATATTTGATAAGATAGCACAGGAGCCATTCTTTGTGTGCCTGGCGAAGTTTTAGAAATAAGCACTAACTAACCCTGAAACTGTGAGCACTGGTTTCGCCCTCAACAAAGAAGCAATGGCAGGCATGACTTTACCTTTTTACACCCTAAGACTGTGTTCTATAAATGAAATCCAATACAACCCTTTAAATAAAAGAGCAGAGCTATTACTTTAAAAGAGACTCATTCTTAAGGAGAAATCCAAATTGGAATGTCAGCCAATGCCAGTAGTAACAGAGTTTTGGCTACAACACAATCGGTTTATGGACTTATTAACAGTTCATAAAATGAATGGCATTCTTCTGGTTCTTGTCACTGGTGAGCATGTGCTCTGAATTTACAGCAGACTGAAGCACCATTCCATAAATATTGAGAATTGATTGTGACCCATCTCCATGGAAACATTTCAAAACAGTAGAAAGATGCTTTCTCTAAGAATATTACTGCTTTCCAGATCTTATTTGTGATTGATGATACTGCCAGATCTGGATGTTGGGAAGAACTTCACCTGGAGAGTTTTTAAAGAAGCTTTCCACATGGTTTAAATAGTTAGCTCTGTATTTTATAAGAATACTACAAATCCTCAAATCTATGACACTTTTGTAATATTCAAAATGGGTTAGCGATATGAATACTATCAACAAAAGACTCAAATGAAACAGTATCAGGAGCAGAATTCTCATTGTGTTGAGCTCACAGTGTCACAGTATTTTAACTATTAAATTATTTCCTTTTTTTCTAAATACTACACTTAACAGAATGTGTTGCACTTATGTATGGGTTTTTGCTTAGGCTGTATGTTAGAAAACCCGTCTTTTTTGTATGTTCATGATGAACTATTCCATATATATAAAAAATAGTATCTAGCTCAGATATGAAACTCACTCTTTTAGAATAGCTGTTTTTTATTAAAGGCATTTTCAAACCTAACATTAGATACTTTGTAGTAAACTTTCTTCTAGAGATGTATATGAATTTTCTATTCATTCTCACGCACAATTTTTTCTCTTGAGATGAGTCTTATCTTTCAACCACAGTAGCACATTGCTAAGTGTCTTAGTGTCCAAATCAAACTCTTCTAAATACTTTTCAAATACTTGGAATGATCTTCCTATCTCACATTATTGGATTGATGACAATTTAATTCCAACTGTATCACTGGCTTTGTATTTATATTAATTTCCATATCAAATAAATGTTTTCAACCTTGAACCATTTACTATGTCATTTATATTTTTCAAGATCTAAATTTTAAAATATCTGACTATACTTTAAAATTTGAATTGTATTATGGTACTATTTAAATGAAGATTTTTATCATACTTTGCAATTATCTATTCAATAATAAATTATTTTAAATTCTAAGACTGACTTTTTGTTAAAATTGCCAAAAATCATACAAACATCCCATTCTAATTATAATAGTTACATTTCTACTTACAGAATATTGTAAAAAAAGCAGCATCTTTAGTTATTGCAAAGACATAACAAAAATATAAAAATTCACTTAAGCTTTGAAGTTACTAATCTTGTCTAAACACTGGCAAAGGATTTCAAATTTAATTTTGCCTCCAATAGTATCTTTTTTTGTCTGAATCCTTAAATCCCATCAAAAGGTAATTATTAATTTAGCTGTGGTTTATACTACCTTTTCATGCTTTTCTTTTTGATCTGTCACACCCATTAAAGTCGGAGAATTAGTATAATAATATTTACTTTGTACATGTTCAGCACACACATTAAAGGAGAAGGAAAACACCTACTCAAACATACGTATATTAGGACAAGATCAAAGCAACCTATCTGACCACATGTCCAGAAATACACTGTAAATAAAGTAGGCTAACACGAGTATCCCACAAGAACCTTTTATCATGGAAATGCTGGGAGAATCAAAGGAAAATGCGCACTGCCACTTGAGTATGTTGGCTTTGCTACTCTCTCGTAGCGAATCAGAGAATACCCAATATTTGTCTCTATGAATCTGTGACTATATAAGCTGCTTAGTAAACGTTCTTTATTCTAGAGCCCCTCCCCCTCTTCCCTCCCACCTCCTCTGCGGGGTTCCCTGAGCTCGGAGGGGAAAGACCCAAAGGAGACCTCCAGTTTAGATTCTCTCTGCATAGTATGTGGCTGTGGGTCTCTACACCCGCCCCCATCAGCTACGGAAGGAAAGACTCTGGAGATAACTGGACAAGGCACCATTTATGAGTAGGAATCAGTTCAGTGTTTTGTTTTTTTTTTTTAATCGAGGATGCCAGAAGAACATGGCCCATTAAACCAATTAAGCAGTGCTCGCATGTGCTCGCAGAGACTAAAGCAACAATCACCGGGTCTGCAAGTGTATGCGCCAGGTCCTCTACATACGTGTTATGGCTGTTAGCCTGGTGGTTGTGTGGGTCTCCTAACAGTGAGGTGTATGCGCCAGGTCCTCTACATACGTGTTATGGCTGTTAGCCTGGTGGTTGTGTGGGTCTCCTAACAGTGAGGTGTATGCGCCAGGTCCTCTACATACGTGTTATGGCTGTTAGCCTGGTGGTTGTGTGGGTCTCCTAACAGTGGGGTAGGTGGTTCTCTTTTGTGCTCTTTGTACTCTCTTTCTTCAATTTGGTTCCTTGTCGAGTCTTGACATGAGGGCTTTTTCCTTAACTTACTGTATGTTTTCTTTTGTTTGTTTTGGTTTCTGTCAGGTTTGGTTGGTGTCTCTTGGCAACCTGCTCTTTTCTGAAGAGAAACAGGGAAAATTGATCTGGAGTAGAAGGGAAGCGGGGAAGTGGGAGGGGTGATTGTGAGAAGAGGAAGGAGCAAAAACTGTGGTTGGGATGTATTGTAGGAGAGAATTGTGTTTTCAAAAAAAAAAAAATAATAAGAAATTGAAGCTGCCATCACTAGGAGAGACCTAGACCAGGCAATGAAGTACGACCTCTTGTCTAGGGAATGTTTTCAGAGATAGTAGTTTTCTCACCATGCCATACCTATAAGCAGATAGCACTGATTCGAGCTGCAAATTCTTTGTGGTATACATAAAATGCTTGGTTAAAACAAAACAGTCATTAGTAGCCCCTGTCATCATTTGTTCCAAGTTTTGTTCCCACCCTCTGTCAAGTTAGGCTGATTGAAGGAAAAACGTTTTCAAAGGAGAAATTCCTTAATGAGAACTGAGAGTCTTTTAAAAGGTGAAATCTGCCTCATTTTCTCACTTACTTGATTTTTTCCACTTACTTAAGTACCTTTCAGCAGCCTGGGAATACATGACTAAAGAATATGTATTTATACAGAAATCTATGCTTCGTTCTTTCTTGTTTCAGCTGGTAAATCTATTTTTAATATCCTTGAAAACACCTGGTAGTGATAGCACACACCTTTAATCCCAGCACTCCAGAGGCAGAGTCAGGCAGATATCTGCGTTTTAGGGGCCAACCTGGTCTACATTGGGGGTTCCAAATCAAGCAACATTACATAGTGAGACCCTGTCTTAAATAAACTTAACCCAATTAAAATACTTAATTTTGAGTATAGTGGTATTAAACTGGTCACTTAGATTATTCATCAGTAAGGGAAATTGTGTGTTGCTATATAAAACTTATTCAAACTTAGGCATGTCATGTCTATTGACATCAGTTAAATCCTCAAATTCAGTTTATTTTTTCAGGTATAGATACAAACTCTCCATACCTAGTGTAACATTTCATCTTTCCAGTGTTTATCAAAAGTAACGCCATGGTAACGACATGGACTTCAGTTTTCTTTATACATTGAACCCAATCTTTCAAATGATGCATTCTTCTGTCCTGTGCAAAAACCTACCTTTGGTTGTACTTTTTGTCTATTATCCAGATTTTGTTGGTCAGCTCTCAATTGAAATACCTACACCTGTGGAAGCCTGTGGATATTGAAATTGGTTGCCTCCTCTTTTTCACTGTCCCCGTATTGTGTTTTCCATACCTGGCTAGAGGGTTTGCTGCCAATGCGATGGGTGTCCCTTTGGGATGTGTGGAGCTGACCTATGTAATGACACTAAACTGAGCACAGGTTTTTGGAACTTAATTGACTATTCTCGCTATGCTCCTGAGGGACAATTCTGTTCCATTCGCAAGATGAGTCCCTACCTTTGATTTTCATCATATTATGTAGTAAAATAAGTTTATGTAAGAATGCTGATATCATTCATTATTGCAGGATTAATTTGTTCTCCTGCGTAATGTCGCTTTTGTAACTATAAGATTGGTAAGGAATAAACAAAAGGAAATTTTTGAAGGTGATACTGATACACATACACACACTCTGAAATGTGGATAAAAGTTGTATACAGAGTAAGGGAAATAATGACAGATGACAGCAGAAAGCTGAAGGGAGACAGAACTAGAAGCTGGTAGATTTGATCATGCAGATTGACCATAGCAAAGGGTTATTTATGGACTGTACTATGATTGGAGGAAGCATAACCCACAATTGATCATGACTCCTGGAGTTATACTGTGCTCAGTCACAGTAAAGAATCTATCTTCAAGCAAGTGATAATCATTATATTTGGCGTCTGAATTTCATACCCAACAAAACTACACATAGTCTACAAATATTCTATATGTCTCTCAAGTTTCTCTGGCTTTCTGAATTCTTATTTTATTCATATCTCATATCTTACTAGAAAGAGTAATTTCTGGGAAGACCCAGTTAGCAGCATCTTAGCACTACATGTCCTAGAGGAAAATTAGATAGTATTACTTGGGCTTTAAAATGATTTACTTCTGAGACTTTCTCAGATTCCTTTGACTGAAGTTAAACTTTACCACATCAAAACAAATACAAACTCTTATGTGGTCACCCACACTTGAGTAGTCTGAGCAGTCTGTCTTGACAGTTGCCATGGCAATGATACACTCTAAGTTTGAACTCAAGCACTACCCAACCAGGACTACATATATAATTACAAGGCATATAGAAAGCAAAGATAGATGCATATATTAGTGGTCAAATGTTGATGATAGATATTCTAGTGAGAATTGTGGGCTGGGGAATGAACCTAAGTCCTCATTTACACTAAACATACACTCTACCACTGACTTATACGTCCCGTCAAATGATAGATAGTTAATGATAGACTACATTTACATACATTGCTGTGTGTTCAAGAAATTTTGTTAAATTCATTTAAAAATTTGAAAAGCTCTCAGCATATCTAGTTTCCTAACAGCATTTTAATTTTTTCCTTGAAAATGTTTGTACATTTGTACAACATATTTTGATTATATCTACCATTGTTTTCTTACAATTCCCCAATATTATTTTATCTCAACCCAACTTCATATCTACTTTTTGTTGTTGTTATAATTAACAACACCCTGAGTCCAGCTACTGTTCGTTAATTCATGAGTGCTAGGTGATGGCAACCTACCAGCATCCATGTCTCCTGGCAGAGGAGGAAGTTTGTCAAGTTTAAGCCCAACTTGAGCTATCTAGCAAGTTCTAAGCCATCCCAGTCACATAGCATGAGCCTGTCAAAGAAAGAAGAAAGAGCAGAGAAAATAGGGAGGCAAAAGAAAAGAGGGGAAAACTGTAAAAGAGAAAATAGGAAGATCAAGTAAAAACCCATAAGTATTATGTGAGTGAAAAGTGAACAGAAAATGGTATCTGAAAAAATGCTGGATTATTTTTGGAATTGATAGTAATATGGTACATGCCTTTTTAAAATTTTATTTATCTTTGGAGTCTAATTTCCTTTTTCCCTTGTTTGAAGATGCAAAAATCAATAGCTATTCGATAGACCTGGGGAAAGTATTTCAGTAGAAAAAAATGTCTAGGAATGCATTTTCCAAATGATAAAGCACCCTTGAAATTACTGCTGTAGTGGGAGAAATAATTAAATTTAGAATAATGACTTTAGAGGCCTAAATTCAAGGCATAAGAAATATAAAAGATAAGTTAAAATTTTAAAGAAATATCATAAAACTGGGGCAATGACAAGCAAAGTGAAACCTAAATTTTAAAACCATGTCATAAAATAAATTAACAAATATTATTAGTAAGTACTCTATGCTATTTGTTGTTTTGTTTTCTTTTAAAAACAAACCTACCTTATTTAGTAACTATGAAAAAATATTTAGAATTTAAGCAAAAATCAAAAGCAATTTTTATGCCTTAAATACACTGGCTTTCTAGCTACAGTATCAAGGAAGATAAACAAATTAATTCAGGGTCCAAAACTGGAAGCCTAATTTTCCTAAAGATTTTTTTTTTGACAGAATGTAGCAACAGTATCCTATAGAAGCAGTGAGAAGTGTAGGGAGAGGATGTGTTTCTACACTGATATTTGAGGAGGTTGGATGGGGAAATATGCACGCAATGACAGCCTGATTTTATAATTATTAAGACTTAAATGTTCTCTATATGTTGCAACATATGTGAATTTACTATTGTTAAGTCATAGAAATTGAACACACATATGAATTTTATGTGTTGTTTTCATTATATATTTTTCTTTTTAGCAGACAAAACATTTATCATTTAAGATTCTAAAAATATGAACATCTATCTTTACACTATCCAATCCTCCAATATATTTACCAGAGATTTCACCCTATACGGTGTCACATCTTCATTATATCTGTCGTTTGTTGATGTGTGAGTATCGTATTTCAATCTGTTGATTTCATTGGTTAAGCAATAAAGAAACTGCTTGGCCGTCATAGGTTAAAACATAGGTGGGAGGAGTAAACAGAACAGAATGCTGGGAGAAAGAAGCTTAGTCAAAGAGTCGCCATGATTCCAGGCAGATGCAGGTTAAGATCATTCCTGGTAAGCCAGCTCGTGGGCTAAACAGATTATTACAAATGGGCTAGTCCAGGTGCAAGAGTTAGCCGAGAAAAGGCTAGATATAATGGGCCAAGTGGTGTTTAAAAGAATACAGTTTCCGTGTAATTATTTTGGGGCATAAGCTAGAGCTAGCCATGTGGGCGGCCGGGTGCCGGGGAAGCACCCCCGCCGCTCCTATTTCAACAGTTTGTCTCTGTATTTACACACACACACACACACACACACACACACACACACACACACGAGAGAGAGAGAGAGAGAGAGAGAGAGAGAGAGAGAGAGAGAGAGATTATTCACTTACTTTCTAAAGCTGCAAAGCAATATATTTAAAACAGATTTGGTTTTAAACTGGTTGGGCAGTATGGCATGCTATGTGCATTTCCTATACACCTTTGAATATACTATGCTACATATTTCTATAAGATCTATTCCTATGAGAGCAGATCCTTTAATCTAAATACATGCATGTGTTATCATTTTTCTGTTGTAGTAGATAGGAGGGGTATTACGCTAAAACCCTCACTAATTACTTTAGAATGTTAGTGTCTTCTAGTCAAGGAATCATGAAAACATTATTATTTTAATTGGAGTTCAGCACTACACATTTCAATCCAATTTGACATATACAATTATCAGAATATATTGTATATACTAAAATTAAAACTTAAAAATGTTATATAAGTTGTTATTGTCACAGGCAATTTTAGATACTTTAAGAAATCCCAAATACAAGTGACTGATGCATCAACCAAGTACAGTATGCATAAATGATATCATTTTTATGTTTTAAATATAATTTTTCAGAACAACTCAGGAAAAACAAAAAAAAATGAACTTGTAATCAAACTCGGTTTTGTACTTGTAATCTAAACAAACCCAAACTTAAACTAATTTAATAATGATCTTCTTATGTTGTAAACAGCTAAAACAAACCCAAGCCTTTAAAGGCTATTGCAGAGAGAAGTAGCTTTTCCATTGGAAGTACTCACTTATAAAATTTTATTTTTCTGTGTGACATCATTGCTGACATCAGACATGAGTGCTCCCACTGTACTATCCCAAAGAGATTATAAATAACATAGTAACATGTTAACAGTCTGGGCCAAATTGTAGATAAGATAGGGGAGAAATATGTCAGGTCTACTCAAAGTTCCTTTTCTTTGTGAGTGGGGAAAAATGACCCCATTGCTTGAGACACATTCATACAGAAGGAAACGTATCTTTGCCTGAGACTTTCGGTCCTTTGTAACGGAGGACTCAATGTGTACCCCTGGAGATAGCACAGAGGTTGTCTAGAGGTATAGAGCAGACACATCTGAACTAGACATACAGACCTGGAGAAGTATGCATCGTACAGGTTTGCATGGACACTGGACAGAGTAAAGAAGGCTAATAGGGAAGCTGCATAGATTAAAGACATTTCTATTCTGGTCATGACTATATTCCCAAACTATAAGATTATACATGGCACAAATTAGATTTTTTAATAAATATTTGATGAGTAGCTCTATAGACTACTGTTCATTTATGCTTTTGGTCCTTCATTTTTGACATCATCCCTCTCAACATTCTGAGAAATACCGTGCAAGTAAAATCAGCAGTTGTGTCAATGCAGCACGTTTATCTTGGAGTTGGCTTCCCATTTGCCACTGTAGTCCAATTAACACTTCAAAGGGGAGTAAGTGAGATAAACCAGTCTAACGACTGATTTATAATAATATGTAGTAAACGACAGTTGCTAATATTTTCATTAACAGACCAATAATTCAGTTCGTGAATGTTTTCCTGCCCTCACCTAATAACTTATTTAATTATGAGAAAAATGAGTATAACAGTTGATCTCCCTCGGAGTAAATCACTATTAACCAGACTAACATATTTGAAGTTTCAGTAAAATTTTAACAACAACTAAATCCAAATTTAGGCTTTGTTTGTGAAAATAAAAACTCTAATGCAGTGCTTCCATTTTAATTTTCATTCTTAAAAATATTTATTGTTAGTTTTTAAAATGCAAATATAGGTGTGTGTGTGTGTGTGTGTGTGTGTGTGTGTGCGTGCACAAGCGCGCGCATAGGAACAGAGGTGCCAGCAGAGACGAGAAAGGATCAACATCCCCTGGAGATGGAGTTACAGGGGATTATGAGTCACCCAATCTGCGTATGAGACACAGATTGCAGGTCCCTAACAATAGTAATGCGTACCCTTAACCATTAAACAATATTTCTGGCCTCGGTGTTTCAATTCTTGATATTTTTTTCTTTTCCTGTTAGAAGTGCATTTGTTAAGCTACTTCAGAAATGAAGTGAGCACGTTATAATATTAACAATATGTGATCACGGTTGAACTTCATGACTCTGTATATGGTTTAGTACAGAAACCCTAAAGGACAAAAATTTGTGTAGCAAAGAATTTATGTCGTAATTTACATAGTTGTATTTTATCTATTTTTTTACTAAACACCACTAATTTCAAAATATTACTCTTGAAGTATCTTAAATATTGGTTTTAGATATATTTAGCTTTAATGTTAAATTGTTATGAACTCAATATTCTGAATAATCATGAACTGCTTATGTAACTGCAATCAAAAACTTTACTTAAGAGATCAGTTTTCAAAAGTGATTTTAGGTTCACAGAACTTGGTTAATTTTAGAGACAAGCGACTTAACCCTCTGGAACTCATATTAGTTTCAAATCAATGAAAGGGCACATATGGCTAAGCTGCTGAACCTGATGTCGTTCACTCTGCCCACCAACACACCTGGCGTTATGAGGTTTATCCTGGACTAGTGCCATAGTTTTGTTTTTGTTGTTTTAACTGTGTGTATGTATATTTGAGAGAATGGCTGTAGTAATGGGCAGATGCAGTGGAGGTCAGAGGCATTGCACACCCCAGGACTAAAGTAACAAGCACTTGTGAGCTGCCCCACGTGGTTGCTGGAAATTGAACTCTGGTCCTTTGTAAGAGCAGCACAGCTCTTCTCTAAGTTGTCTCTCCAGACTCTAGTGCTGTGTTTGACATCTTTCTTTCTGCTTCTTCTGTTGAAAGAAAAGTGTACAGAGTTTCTAAAGATGAATGAAAATTAGAACACACACAAAGTATAAACATGAGATGAAGTCACCACTGTTCTTATTTAACACTGGACAAACAGTTTTCTGCTTTCTTAAGAAAGGGTATCTACCCCAAAGGATCCAGAGTTCACCAAGTGATCAAGCCAGATCTTCCCAGTCCAGCCTCTGTCCCACTAAGTCTCCACTGACTTCAGGACTCCTTGCTAGTTCTGTTTCCTCCTTGCTAACACCGGTGCCCATGATGTGCTGATTTTTCCTTCTGAGATGCCATCTTCAAAGTGCCTAATAGATAGATCTTCTCCTGGCTTTTTTTGCAGATACCTCCCTTAAGACAATTAATTTTTACAATAGCACAGTATCCTACCCTACTTTCTTCCTGATGTTCCATGTTCCTCCTGCTTGATTTTTGTTATCTTAAAAAAACCACCAATGCATGCTTGTTTGCTCCTCCTCCTCCTCCTTCTTCTTTTCTCTCTCTCTTTCTCTGTCTCTCTGTCTCTCTCTCTGTTTCTCTTTCTTCTTTCTTTGTTTCTTGGTATATAAATAATGTAACCCTTATGAGAATATAAGTGCAATATATGTCAGACAAAACAATATTTGTAAATGTACGTCTACGTATTTCTTAACACCACATATCTACGTGGCCATCAGAGGACATTTAGCATGGGAATCTGTTCTGCCCTTCACTATGTGGTTTCCAAAGATCACACTCAGGTTGTCAGCTTTGGTAGTTTTGTAGCATGGGCTTTTACCTGTTGAGCCATCTCCTGGTAAAATAATATCTAATTTTACATGCCAATCACTATGTAAATGTGTATTTGTGCGTATGTGCGTTTTTGTATATATGTTTGCATGTGTGTATGTGTGTGTGCAAAATCAACAATGTTCAAAAGATTCATTTCTTAAATGCATTATTTCTTCTCAACATTTGTCTTCAGGTGCTGTAGTCTGCATGGTACCGTGCAAAAACGGACATGATTGCATAGCATTCACAGAGTCATGACATAATATGAATATATAACTTAATGCAGCTTTATGAAATTTTTTTGAATTGCATTTGCTATGTTATGTTAATGAATGCAATGCCACAGAAAGAATATATATAGATTGTGACTCTGGAAAATCTTTGACTCTTGAATAGTTATGCATATATAAATATAAACAGAAGCATGTAAAGTAATTTTTCTTACTTAGAAGTGGTATAACAGGATTTAACACTGCACAGCCTAGGATTAGCTGTGGTTCATACTCTGTGCCCTCAGAACAAAGAGCATCACAAAGTGGAAGTCTGTAAGTTAGCTTCTGGAAGTTTACAACTATGTTAGTTTACTCTTACATTAAAATTTAAGAAACTTTCAGAGGAGCGTTGTATCTTGTTTGGTAAACCACAATAAAAGTTCATGTTAAAATCTTGCAAAATATCCCCCAAAAAGAGAAAGAAAGATAGATGATGGTGTGACATCATCACACTGATTTGAATCCCGTGTGAATGCCATCGCATAGACACAGTACTTACAATATTTTGTAACTGAAGAGTCAAGTAATCAAAGGAGTTTTATTGCAGATGTTGATAGGAAAATAGCAGAACTACTATGTGAGAAGTTCTTTTTTCAAGACAGGGTTTAGCTGTAGCTTTGGAGTCTTTCCTGGAACTCACTCTGTAGAGCAGGCTGGCCTCAAACTCACAGAGATACGCCTACCTCTGCCTCCCGAGTACTTATTGAAAAAATGGATGCTGTATCTCATGCATTTTTCATACTTGACTGATTTTCAGAAATGATGACTCAAGCCTTTGGCACTGGGTGTTCAAGGCAGTGAAATGAACATGAGTGAGGTCAGCCTGGGCTGCAGATTCCATCTCTGTGTCAAGGCAAAACCTAAGTGGCTGTCATAATCTGGCCGCACAACTTTGACGTGAATGCTAAGGAGTCAGTGTTCATCTCCACCAAGGCCCAGCTCACCCAGGCATCAGTTCTCTGTAAGGGACACTATGACTTTTTTTTTTTTTCGGTTCCATAGATTTAGAATATCCCATATTCCAGGAGAATGTATTCCCTCTTTAAAAGTAGTATTCCTTACTGTGTCACCTAGGCGTTTTCAGATTTGCCGCTCATTCTTTTTTACTATAGGATTTCAGTTTCTTCAATAGCGTCAACTGCTTTTTGTGGCTGGGAACTGACTCTGCTTTGATGTTGAGTCTTGCAGTAGTATTAGAGATGCAGTTGTGTGGGTATAAAATTCATTTAGAAGTAGAAATATAAATTTCTATAAAATCCTTTTATCTTTAAGTGTCAGCTAGCATTAGTGCCTTCGTGTAATTTGTAATCACTAAACAGCACATCCTTAATCTAATAAGAATTGAGGCATTTTTAAGACAGAGTAGAAAAATAATGATAAAATAAATTAAATTACAGATGTATCTTAATTTATAAGATAGATGTGTTTCTGAAAAATTGGCTGTGGAGGTAATTTCTATTAACTAAATTATATTTTCCCATTGACATAGACTCATTATTGGAGAGGCAGGACTCTTGGAGCAAGGCACATAGCATGATGTAGTCGTGAGGCTAAAAAGGAAGGAAATATTACAGTGACGTGAAATTACTTTAAAACTCATCCATTTGAATGCAAACTTTAGGTATGGAAAAAATAGCAATTTCTAAATATATCAAGAATAGTGCATCCCAGTTCCAATCAATCAGTAGATTCTTTAGAGAGAAATATAATAGACAAAATACATTATTGCCTCATTATTATTTGAAACAAAGTAGTATATCACTATCATTGTCCCCTCCTTTTTCAAAGATTCTGTTGTTACAGCTATTGCTGTTTTTTTTTTAAGATTCCTGTTCCACTCTGAATATACAATACATCTGAGGGATGCAATGAGAAATAGTGTTTGTAAGTTGTCACCTTTTCAAATAATTTTCATATGACCTAGAATGTTTTGCTTTATTAGTTACCTAGACTTAGTATTTTGTTCAACCGGTGTTTCTCCATGGAGAAGTAAGTGCATTTTTAGCAATAACTGCTCGAAATATATTCAGGATAATTAAAGTCGTGTGAAGTGCATTCTTTCCATTTTGACCCTGAGTTTTAGGGATTATAAAAAGTTAGTCTAGCACGCTCTAAACTTGTAACGCACTGAGTATTTAAAGGCTGTAATCGCTCTTCTCCCCAATTTTACACTCTCCACACAACCACCTAATGGGTTGCTCTTTCTTTGATATTAAACTCCCTACCAGAAAGCTTAGGCAAGTTCTTGATAAAATTGTTTAAGCTCACCGCATCAGAAAGGAGAATGTAGTACCTCCTCAGGTAGAGTTGGCTGAATTGGATTCTGACCCCTACTCTCAAGGTGAACTCCCATTGCGTATGCATCTAATTGGGGCCATCACTGTGCCAGCAAACTCAGCATTTTCAACAGCAGGGGAGCAACACTAATTTGGAAGGCCTCACCATTATTCTTATATTACTATTTAAATAGGAATGTTGTCCCTTGAAGTCACACTGGAGGTACTGTGTCTGGAAAGATGTGATATTTGCTAATGGAAGGAACAATGGGGCAGCTGGAGCCTGGAGGAGGGCCTCCTAAGTTTTACTCTGTTATCAGAAGAAAGAAAATGAGCTGTGGATTGGTGGTGGCTATTTATAGAGAGAGGAAAGAAAAGAAAGTGAGGCTAATGAACAAGATTGTTCAATGCCTGCATTCCTGATTTCTAGAGTTTTCCAGACTAGTAGAAATTTCCCTTGTCATTTTGCCTTTTATTGTCGTTGTATCATGCTTGATCATGTGGATGCTATAGACCATCCACATACAAATGAATTCTCATGAACGTATGTCTGGAAGTTGGTGTTTTCTTTCTCAATAATATCCTTTCCCCACATATTAAAAGCTCGACTTATGAAAAGTCTTTTAGAAAGTATTCAATTAAGAAAAGGAGATTTATCATTTCTAGCCAATGTTTCAGGAGAGATCATGCCGTTTCCCTCCTGTCCAGCCCATGATAAAAGCTCTGAGGAAATAATGTTTAAAATCAATTAACTAAGAAGGCCAGAATCCATTTAACAAGCACTGGCTAATGTTTTACTAAAGCAAACTCTCTTTTCTTTAAACATGATTAATATCATTTAGGGTTCTTATTAGTGTTCTCAGTTCTAAAGTGTGTGACCAATCTCTACTGAAAAGGTCTTGTGAACACATATGAGGTTTACAGAAGGCTCAGAAATTTAACAAGACTGCAGTAAATATGTATTTCCCTTTATTTAGTATTTTAAAGGAATACCCATTTTGAGTCTATAGCCTTATAATGCCTAACAACAAGAAAACAAGCAAATACCCCCCCCCCCAAAAAAAATCCCTTAAAGCCAACAACTCTCCATGATTAATGCAGTTCTAGGCAAATTGTATTCCAAGATGACATTTACTGGTGTTGAATCAATGAATTTTGAGTTAAAGGGGGGCTAAACATTAAAGCCTATTATTTCTAAACTACTTAAACAGTGTTTTTCCCTGATAGCAACCCATTTGCCCAAATATTTTTAAAATGCACCGTCATGGAATTATTGAGAGAACTGGTTGCTCTTCTAGACACCCAGGTTTGACTCCCAGCATCCACATAGTAGTTCAGAACTCTCTGTAACTCCAGTTCTAGGAGTGCCCAGAAAAAGGCTGTGCTCATGCTAACAGTTGGTGTACAGGGATATATGCAAGAAAAATACCCATGCATGTTAAGAAGAAAATAAAACATTTTTTTTTTTTTAAATTAAAGACGTCTCTGCCATGAGAGCATGAAGGGGTTATCTGAGTTAGGCCTGCTGTGTTCTCTTCCATTCTAACTTCTTGCCAAGGTTGGGACCCACAGTTTGTAAGCAAAGCAGCTGTCTGCAACCTTCACATGGTAGAGAAATGATACCCAATGCATCTTTATATCTCAACCTCCTTTACACAAAATGTGAACCCTCTGGAAATATAATGAACTCCTTCTCTGTGATCTATTCTGGCCTTTAGCTGCAAATATGTTCCTTGGTTGTTTTCTACCACAGAATTTTACTGGTTTTTACTTTCATTTGTTTTTCATATGGTACTACCACAGAGAGTCAAATCTAGCCATGGGCTACGTGGATTTCCGTTTAAAGAGGGGTAGATGTTCTGTATTGATAATAAATAATAGTGCTTTCAGTATCTTTCTCTGCTTACAAAATCAAAACTGTGATTGTTCTATAGATGAAATTGCATGTGATTTAATTTAATTCAACTTCCAATCCTTCCCAATGTTTGTTTCCTTGTGCACATGAGGAGCCCAAGGTTCCCAGGGAAGAACCTGATCATTCTACAGTGCCAGGAGCCTGTGGTGGGGAGTTGATTCTACTGGTCTCTAATCCCATACCTTTTCTATGACACCATGCTATCTCATGCGCTCAGATAAATGAATACAGAAAGAACAGTGATGTTGATCACAGCAGCACTCTCTTAGTTATGGTTTTTATTGCTGTGAAAAGACACTATG
This sequence comes from Microtus ochrogaster, assembly GCF_000317375.1. Classification (NCBI taxonomy): domain Eukaryota; kingdom Metazoa; phylum Chordata; class Mammalia; order Rodentia; family Cricetidae; genus Microtus; species Microtus ochrogaster. Next base: position 76,606,866 of record NC_022010.1, read on the forward strand.
ACCATGGCAAGTCTTATAAAGAAAACATTTATTGGGATGGTTCACTTACAGTACTAGAGGTTCAGTCCATTATCATCATGATGGGAGCATGCCAGCATTCAGGAAGACATGATGCTGGAGCTGAGAAGCCTACATCTTTCAGGGAACAGAAAGTCACCTGACTGTCACACTAAATGAAGCTTGAGAAAAAAATTCAAAGTTCGCTTCCACAGTGACATACTTTCTCCAACAAGACCACACTTATTCCAACAAGATCACACTTACTCCAACAAGTGCCTAATAGTGTTATTCCATTGGGTGATCATTTTTGAGATCCATGTTGAGGTCATCTGTCAGGGTCCCACGTTGGGTTGATATCTATTAGAGTCCAGCCTTGGTGGGTTCATACATTCTATAGTAAGGATTAGAAATGTCAGGCAGACGAAATAGAGCTACAAAGGACACAGAGACACAGAATAGAGTCGGGAGGGCAACCCGGTAAATACCAAATTCTCCCACATTTATTTTCCATAGGTTTTTATACTCAATTCCAAAAGGGGAGGTGGGAGACAACAGACTTCTTTGCCAAGATATAAAGAGCAAACAAGCCAGTACCACCTGAATCATTGAGTAACTATATCCTGAGTTAAATATTCTGTTGTTTAGCCAGGACATGTAGTGACTACACCTTAGGCCAAGCATCCTGTAGGCAGCCACTCCTTGGATCAAACCCACTGTCATAACCTTGAAGGAACAAGAATAGATCTGAATTCTTTGACCTTTGGTAAAGGTGGAAGGGATCCACATTGTGAATGCTCTGACAGACCATTTTCTTTCAAATCACCACAAGAACCTTCATGTGTACATGACATCTTAAGCATGACTATTACTGTATTTCTTTTTGAAGTAAGCTTCATATATTATAATATTTACTAGAACTGCGACCTCATATTAACTCTGGTTTAGGGAGACTGTTCAGTAAGTCCTGGACCTTCATCAATACCAGCTGTCAGTATTCCTTAATCTGCCTTACTTTGTGTACACGTTACAGTGACCTTAATACAAATTTTTATCAAACCAGGCAATTAGTATTTTGTATAGAATTTTAAAGTAAAGTAAAAGTAGTGTAAATCCAGAAACAGGAGAGGAAAGCTGGTGTGAGGTGGAGAAGTTGCCCTGAACTTTGTATTTAATTTCAGAAACTGTGAAGTGGAAAAATAATCAGCCTTTGATTCCATGACCCTCCACCTTCTACATTCAAAGGAAATGAGATCAAAACAAAACAACCACAACACAAAAGCACAAACCCTTAGAACCGTGAAAGGCAAATAAAGCAAATGGAAAGGAGATAAAATCCTGATTTATGAGGAGACAATTCGAGTCTATCAGAGATAACAGTAAATAGTGCATAGGACTGAAAAAGTTGAAGCATATTAGAATGAGTTCAGTTCAGGTTTTCTTTCACAATAATTTCACAGCACTGGTCCAAGAGCTGCTGACATTAAAAAAAAATTGAAGAAGTTTCTATGTTGTTTTATATTTCATAATCTAGAATGTAAAACATTTATTTAAACAAAGTTGGAGAAAGTGAAATTAGAAAAGACACCATAATCTTTGAATATTAATTGTTAAGTACCTTCCGTATTTAATGAACCTTTTAAAATAGCTTTCTTATTTTTAATGAGCTATAGTATAAATAAAACTATGAATAATTATATGATACTTTAGATATGAGTAAGAATGTTCTAGTATTTTGACTTGTTATCTTATTTATGTTAAGTGAATCTTTCAAGTCTACACCATATGTCAAATGTTGCTTTTGTATAGAAAAACTCAATATCATATTTTTGGCAAGGGAAATGAGATTTAATAAGGTCTTATCAAGTCAGAAATAATATTTAACTACCTCATCAGTAACTCTCAGTAATTCAAATCAGAAGTCCATGGACCTGTGCTGTGTTCATGTTTGAGCAGGTTTACACAACATGCATACATGCAAAGGTTAAGGGTTGATACTGAGTGTTCTCATCTCTTTCCACTTTCATTTTATAATATGGTTTCTTGTGGAGACCCAAAAATGTGGGCCCATTTTTACCTTGTCACCCAGTCAAAGAGTTGGAGGTTGTTCAAATGGTTGACAAGTGTATTGTACATCCCAACTCAGGGTGCGATTGCTGGATTTTTTTTTTTTTTACATTAAGAAATCTCCATTTAATCATGACAGATAGTCAGGCTATGCAAATGTACATTTGTTCCTTTATTTGTTTTTGTAACTCTGTGGTCACGTGGAGAGGAGTGGCTTTTAGAATACATGAAATAGAGCAGCTTTGCTACCTAGAAAAGTGGTTGACTGGTTAAATTGCCTTTTGTATAATGTTATAAAGTCTTTTGTTATCTTCCCCAGCCATTAATACTGGATATAAAAGCTATGAAAAAACTAACATGAGAAATGTCTTAGTAATTACTGGAGTGCCCCCCCAGTACTATCCTATGGTTTCTCTCTTGTTATTTTCCATGTGTCTCCTCCGTGCCCCTACCCTGGGGAGTGGTATATTGTAGAGGCCAGTCCATGGCAGTCTCTGACGAAATCTGCTGTATACTGTTTTGGCTAGAATACCTATTGAGCAAACCACATACATTCTTCTGTTTCCACCTCTCCAGAACTTTGATTTATAAGCATTTTATATTGGTTCTTGTGGACCCAACTCAGGTCCCCATGCTTTTAAGAAAAACTTTTTATCTACTAAGCTACGAGAGGTTTTTGTTTATTTGTTTTGTATTTTGTTTGTTTTTCTGAGACACAATGTTAATGAAAGATTTCTTAAAATGTCAGTAAAATCTGGCTTCATTTCTTGGCACTGCATAATTGTGTTGTCAGACATGATTGTAATCCTCTCTGGATTGCCAAGGAACAGTATCTCCACCTCTTTATGACAGAGTCCCCTACCCCTTTCCAAGTTATTGTGGTTCAGTTAGGGTATATTCTCTAAATACTGCATCCCCACCCTCAACCTCAGTACCCATACAATGATCAACACACCATAGCAATGGTCGTCCACTAAAACCTCAAAGTGGTTACTATAAATTTAAATTGAGTTAGCATACTCTATTCTCTTTCACATGTCAAATTACAACAAGCCTGGGAGATTACAAACAACAGAAGCTAACTGCTTATAGTTTTGGGGATTATAAAGTCCCGAATCAAAGTACCAGCAGCAGATTGGTTGACATGTATATTTATAATAACTACTAGCTGTGTTCTCACAATATGTAAGAGAAAAAGCAACCCTCACAGGGTTCTTGTCTATAAAACTTTATGAATCTCACTACTGGGGTCCTTATTCTCAAGATCTAATCAACTCAAAGAGGCCTCATATACTGATGTCATCACCTTAGGGATTGTATTTCACCATGTGAATTCCAGAGAGATACGAAAGGAATTGATTGCATGAGTGCCTCAATCATACGTATTGATCGTATGTATTAAAGGACATAAAGATTTCTATGTGAACTAGATACCAGGGCATTTGTCATGAGCAGATAGGTCTTCAAGGAAATGGAAATGAAACTTTTTGGGTGAACCAGAGTCAGGAATTTTAGCTCCTCAGGATTTTATCACTTTTACTTCAGATAAATTTTGAATGACCCCCCCTTCTTTTTTTGGTAGGGGTTTCAAGCCTTTGTAACTTGAAAAACCAAAATTATTTACCTCAACAGTGCCACCAGAAACATATATAAGAAACCTAAAGAAGACTAATTGATTACCACATTACTTTCTGAGGATAAACTGTAGGACATAAATCCAGACAGATTTGTGTTTGAACCACAACTCTATCACTTGTAGCTCTTTGATTTGGTGACAGGGCTTAGGTGTAATGGAGGCTTGACAATGAGATTGCAAAGAGTCATCAAGTTCAAATGAAACACTGTTATAAAATGCTTGCCACAGCACACTTGAGCACAATAATTGCTGCAAGTCATTAGGACTTTCAATCTATTTAAAACTATTAAAGAGGTTATGCTGCTTTGGGAAGTAAGACTAGGAGGAATTATTTAAGAAACCAACAGTGAGTAGATTTTGGGGAAAAATAATTATACATGCATTGTATCCTGTACTAAAAGGGAAAATACATCTAGATTTTATGGTTAAATATAAAACCAAGCCACAAGTAAAGCAGTAAAACAGAGTACTAAATAATTTATCTAATATCTGTATGGAAGGAAATTCATGTACATAAAAGTCTTAGTGAGCCAAAGTTGTGTATTCACAACTGGTAAGAGTGTAAATATTTCTTTGTTTTACTCAGAAACATTTTTACAATATATGTTTAAAACTTTAAAAATGTGCATGTCCTTTGAGTTAGTAAGTCAATCTAATTAAACAAATATTTAAATGCTAATAAGCAATGAAAATTTTGAACCTTGGTTTATGAACTACTATTCTCCAGCCAATGTTGTTTGTGGCAGGCAACAAAACAATAAATAATCCTGGAAGTACCATAAATGTCCAACAATAAAGGAATATTAGGTAAAATATCATATGTTTAAATTTTAAAACATAAAATCATCAAAGATCACATTTAAATATATCATGGGCAAAGTTAGATACCAAAAAATGGGAAATGCTTACAATGATAATGTGCTAAGAAAATAGGATATTTAGTGCCTGTGATTATTTTTGAATATCAAATAATAATTTCTCTAATTTCTTTTCCTTAGGCGTATTTTTTATGTAAAAAGTCAGAGAAGCTGCCTAATAACAGTATTAGAATGAGATTAGAAGTATCTAGTGATACTATGTATCATAGTACTAACAGCACTAATGAAGCAGTACTAAATTTCTCCCTTTCTAAAGGATACATTTCATTGACACTGAAACACTGTGTTCACTTTGTCCTCACTGCTGTCTTTCTGCCAAACTTTCCTTGTTACTCACAGTTGAAATTTGTGACCACTAAACAATAATACCCAAATTTTCTTCTGACTTCTGACAGCTATCCCACTTTCTGTCTCTATATATACAACCACTCTCAAAATCTAATTAGGCTCCCCTTAATTAAGAAGAGCCTGACATGTTTTGTTTCTTGAGATTGGCTTGGATATGAACAATTACTGAAAATACTCTTTTTTAATTCTTCCTGAAGTATGAGAAAATAAACCAAATAAGTGGCTAAAACTTAAATTCCTGTATAAAGTGTCAAAGAGGCACAAATAGTTGCAACAAGTTTGAGATATTTATTTATTCACTAAAGTTTATATAATGGTCTATAGCAAATTGTTGACCTTTTATATTTAAAATGAGTTTTGTACTTTTAGAGTTCATATAATTAAAGACTACTTAAAAGATGTAGTAGCTTACTAAAAGGTATTGAAAGAAACTATCTCCTTATCAATTCAGAATGTGCCTAGAACATTTCTTTCAAAGACAAAAAACAACCAGAAAGAAAAAATTAGAACCTGTCTACAATGACCAAATTTTCATGGAAAGTATTTGTGTCTTAATTTGGTTAGCCTGTTTGCCTGCTCTAGCACAACTATAGCCATGTTTAGAAATATTCATATTATACATAAACTGAATAATTAATATAAAATTGGCAATAATAGCCTTAAACCTATATTTTTGAAAATTAGCAACACTTACACCATTTTCGCAGTAACTTTTAATTCCTTTAATATTCAGTGTAGTAAAAGGTGTTGTTATTATAATACTTACTTCAATTCTCAAAATTGGGATTTAATTAATACAATGTCTTCCTGTGACAAATTCATGACAGCTCAGTTGGGACTAATAGGGATATGCTAGCTGGAACATCTGCTTCATTTAGGTTTCATTGTTGATCTAAAATAGCTGTTTTAGAGATTGGTTGGGTGTTTCCATACTAAGTTCTGAGTTTTGGTAGTCAGAGCATTGTCTTAACATTTTAGCATAGGTCAAATGATGGCCTCAGACAGATGTAAGGGAGATTGCACTCAAAAGGATACAGGAAGGTCGTGGTGGATTGCCAAGGACATAGGATGGAAAGCCGTTAGATATTATGTTTACTTTTTTCTCTTTTTTAGTGCAAAGTCAGGGACCAGTGTATCAAAGTCAGGCAGGGACTCTGTGTTGAGAATGGCTGCCCAATTTCTACTATGATTGTTTTCCTCCTATACTTAGCAATCTAGAAATGAACATCCTACTTTAAGATGAACAATTTTTAGCTTCCTTTTTGAAAGGCAGATATGTGACATTGTTTTCTTATATGAAAAAAATAATAAATTCTAGTGTCTCACAGACTTATAAGGATGACTATATTTCACATTCACCTCTTGTATAGTTTAAAAGTAATTAGGAAAAAAATGCTTGCAGGCTCCAAGTAAAAAGAAATGATAAGGAGATGGAAATACTATTTATCTCGATTTTATCAGGGCATTATATTACAATTTCACACAATGCCCATAAATACCCTTATGTTATTTTTCTTGAAATAAGAAAGGGTTGTGTTCCTGAGTTGCAGATAAAACTAACTAGAATCCTGAAAATAACCATGGAAAATATACACAAGTAGCAAACATAGTGCCACAAGGCAGCATTTAGTGAGAATGATGAACTGCAAGTAAAAGCAGAATTACAAATTGATAGAATCAACTGCATTAAGAAAAACGAGAGCTAAAGACTTAGAATTCTACACTGATAAATTGAATTAAATGATGGAAACTGGGTACTGTGAATTTGTCCTGGATGACAATTAGAATAAAAATGACACAGGTAGAGGAGAAAATGAATTCAAATCTTGTTTCTGTAACCCGAATCTTATATTAGTGTCTGGGAACTTATTTTATATTTACTTTTGCTTGTAACTGTATGGTTTTATTTTGAATTTGTGAATTCACAAGAAACTACAGGGGAAAAATACATATTTTGAAAACCAGGAACCCCATAAAAAGATGATATTGATACATAAGTGTAGATCTTTTTATATCTTTCTCTACCCTTTTTGCCTGTTAGAATGTTTCTTTCTTCTTTTCCCTTTCTTTCTTTCTTTTTTTCTTCTTTCTTTCTTTTTTTCTTTCTTTCTTTCTTTCTTTCTTTCTTTCTTTCTTTCTTTCTTTCTTTCTCTTTGACAGAAGCTCTGTTCTTCAGATTTAATTAATTTAATGTGCCTTCTGTAAAAGGCAAGTCACCAAGAGACACAGTGGTGACCACCACCCTGGAGAATGTGCTATGGTTACAGCTAAAGGAAGTGACCATAAACTTCTAGCACAAAACGTTTTAGTGACATGAAACATCTGCCTCTTTTAACTTCTGTTCTTTCACATCTGAGGTCAACTGTTATCTTTTACCTCCTGGGTTTTCACTATTATTTTGAACTTCTCTTTTCTAATAAACATTTAAACCTGCTATCCGATCATGCACTCATCTATTGAGACTTCTATTACCATGCTTGACCTTGCAAACAAGACATAATAGAATATATCCTCAATAACAACAGTAATTGAATTTCTGGAAACTTTCCTGTTTCTTGGGTGAAACTCATTTAAATATGAATTTATTGTTCAGGGCAAAACCAACATTATGTTCTTCAGTGGCTTGGAAATTTAGTTAACATAATATCTAACAAGTTTCTCCAAAGATAGACAAATTGCTCCCCGCCGAACAAAAAGGGGGATGGCAAAAGGTCAGACAAAGGATCCTTGATTTATGTGAATTTCTTTTGAAATGCAAATGCCCACAAGGAAGCTTTACAAGTTTTTTAGAAAGTGTCTCCTGGGTGGTACCATTTGTGCTGAGCAGGCTTAGAATGGGCCTGTAAGGTGATAATGGAAAGTCTTGGAGTCTTGGTATTTGAAATTAACAAGTATCTATCGGTCCCTCGAGCATTTGCCAAATGTGCCCACTCTGCCTCATTCCTCCACAGGAATTTCCTTAGTTAATGCTTTTGGGTGCTTTACAACTGTATTTCTTAGGAGGTACCTGGTTGGCGAGCAAACTCAACACTTGGATAGAGAGACACAATACTGCTGGCTCACCACCCACTTCAATTATCGATTGATTGAAAAAGACTGCTTTCTTCACGATCACCATCATCAATGCAACAGTCAAGTGAAATATTTGTTAAAATGGTAGACAATAACAGAGATGTATATGAGTTCTATGCTGTATGTGTTTGTCTGTGCTAGGAGTTTTAAGAACATATCTTCATGAGATTCCTGTATCCTACCTAGTATCTAGAAATAAACTCTGACCTTTATGATATCCACATTTGCATCATTGTACTCTTGATGATATACATTTTAATAGAATATCTTGATTTTAGCGTGAGACAGGTGTGTTTTGTTTTTTGTTTTTTTTTTTTTTTTGTAATAATATAATGAATTGCGAGGAGTGAAGACCTGTTGTAGTAAACATACTTAGCCTGACAGAAAAGCTTCTACCTCTTGGATAGCATCCAAACAAACCTAGTGGGTTCTATGAGTAAGGAATAGAGTTCAAATCTCTGGCACTGACGTAAGGAGGAATTGTGCCTACAAACAAGTCTCAGGGGACAGAGAGAGACCAAAGCATGCAGTTCTCTTGTAGTAGTGAGCTTTATGCTCATTGAGAAAGCCTGTTTCAAGGGAACAATTCAGAGGGTGATTCAGGAAAGATTTTTGATGTCTTTCTTTGGCTTCTGCATGTGTGGGCATAGAAATATATGTGAGCATTTACACAGATACTCCCTCATATGTGCACACACACCATTCACACACAACAAATAAGCAAATAAACAAGATACAAGCACAGTGGACTGGACCACATGCAAGAATGTTAGAGTATCAAAATACATACTACTTCATATAATAGCACTTACACTAATATTCTTTTTGTATTTTTGTTTGTTTTGTTTTGCTTTGTTGTTTGTTTGTTTTGTTTTATTTTTTCAAGACAGGGTTTCTCTGTAGCCCTGGAACTAGCTTTTATAGACCAGTCTAGCCTCAGACTCACAGAAATCCACCTGCCTCTGCCTTCCAAATGCTGGGATTAAAGATATGTGCCACCACTGCCTGGCTTCCCAGTAACATTATTAAAAAATCTAAAGTCTGAAGCAATGATGGACACAGGCCCATGCATAGACAACAGAGATCGATACCTGTGAATATCTTTAACATATACAAAATGCATAATAGAATATTTGTTTGAATTTTGTTTGGAAGGATGGATTTCAGAAGCCACCATTCTAACATTGCAATTTTACAGATAAGAAAATTGTAGAAAAAGAGAGTTGCTTGTTGGTTCCCGGCTGCTTAGCCCCAAAATAATCACACAGAAACTGTATGAATTAAATCACTGCTTGGCCTATTAAATCTAGCTTCTTATTGGCTAACTCTTACATATTAATTTAACCCATATCCATTAATCTGTGCATCACCATGAGGTTGTAGCCTACTAGCAAAATTTCAGGATGTTTGTGTCCGGCAGCGGCTTCATGGCTTCTCTTGACTCAGCTTTCTTTCTCTTAGCATTCAGTTTAGTTTTCTCTGCCTACGTCTGTACTCCCCTGTCCTGCGATAGGCTCAAAGCAGTCCTTTATTCACAGCATACAAAGAGGAACCCCACATCAGGAATTGAAATCCAGAAAGATCAAAAGAATCCAGGAGACAAAAGTCACTCATTTTCAGCCCCAGTCCATAGCAGTGTTCAGTAAACATTATAGATGACTCCTGCAGGTTTTCCTGCCTTAGATACATGCCCCTATTAAAATATATGTACACATACACACATACATGCATGCTTGCATGTGCATGCACACACATACACATGAACACAGATATTTTAGATTTTTGTTTTTGAACAAAAAATATTATTAAAGCAAAAATTCTTTTGGATAGTGTTAATGGATTTCTAACTGGAAAAATAGAACCATACTGCTATTTATTGGATATTCATATTCCAAAAACTTAAATTATATCAGCCCTGAAAAGGCATGTAGGCAACATCAAGTCTAATTTAAAAGCATTTCTGAAGATGGGCAAATATAATTTTATTTCTCAGCTGGAACAATGGCATTCCATGGAAAGAATACTATAAGTCTGACAAGCGATAATGTTAATAATCCCTTTATCCGTCTCTCTGATGGCAGTGCTGACGACAGCGTCACGGCACCAGAAAACTTCTCAGCATTCATTTCAGTGAAATCCAGCAGCTGCTTCCTTCCACACCTCCTGCTTTGCCTTGCTCCTACTTCAGTCTCCGTGTTCCTCTCTTTGGTTTGTTTTACCCCATTTCAAATCCTGCCTTGGGTAATAAGCAGGAGAACTGCGCACTTTAGCCCCTACTCAAAGCTTTCCAGCATCGTTCTCACCTGGAAGGCCTCTGCAGATCCTCCCCTCAGGGAGAACAGCGATTAACAGTGACTGGGTTAACAGAGTGGCGTGGAGAATGGAGTTGATTTGGTATCAGTCTCTGGTTTTGGTGCTTTGTTTAGTCTTGTATTATTGTCGTTTGCTTTTACGAGAGCCTCAGTTCACGCAATAATGAATAAGAATTCCGCATGACAACTCTCATCCACGTGACATCCTACAAAATGTCTCAAAGTCACCTGACATTTCGTGTCTACTTACTTTTGCTGGCTTGGTGCATAGAAGACTCACATCTTTACTTTTGTCTCCTTTGTTCCAGGCGGCTGTTTGCATCCTGCTTTCTTCCTTTCGAAAAGGCAAATTATCTAATATTTGTCATTTATTTCTTCATTATCTCGATTTTCAAAAAACCGAGGAGCTTCTTTTTTTCACTATGTCCTTTTCACACTGACTAGCTGCTGCAGCAGAAGACAACTGGTATTGTGTCCAGAAAAGCTCATCGGTATATCTCATTTATGAGTTTGTTTCACATTCTTGGTGTGGATTGCGTGTATACAAATATAGCTTACAGCAGAGTTTACTCTTCACTGTAAACGATACCTTAGACAAAAGTCCATAAGGTGTCTTTCTTTCCCCTTGGTTAGAGGTTCCTAGGATGTCTCTGTCTTACTGTCCACCCCCCTTTGTGTGTAAGTGTGTGTTTGTGCACGTGTGCCTATGCACATGGACACATATTTATCCCTTTCTATCAGCTTTCATAGTGATTAGCTGGTTTTTCTCAGGACTAGTATACATGTGAAAAAAAATTGCCACAGTAGCACATTGCCGATTACTTCTGGAGAGTATTTGCTTTTTTTTTGTTTTTAACAGGACATAGAAGAAACAAACTGCTGTGGTGTTGACACAGACATGAGGCTTGGCTCACTCTTTTCCTTATTTTAAAACAAGAAGCCTATAAAAAGATGAGAGTTAAGCCTTCTTCTCTAAAACTGCATTAAATAAATCAACAAAAGAAACAACTTAAGTATGCTTTTTACTGCCACAGGCAGTTGTGTAAATCTGGTCCTGTGATAACCTTTACTACATTTTGCAAGAGGCATGTTGTAAAAAAAAAAAATCAATAAATCCAAGACTGACTGTTCTTATTTTTCTTTTCCACATAGATATTTGAGGTACTTTCCTCTAACGTTTTCATATTACAGAATAATTTTAATATTTGAATCATGTGAAAAACCAAAAGTTTGTTTAAATATAAAACAAACATATTCTAGGGGCTAAGAGACAGCTCAGTGTTTGAGAAAACACAGTGCTTTTGTAGGACACAAAGTTTGGCTCTCACCAGTTTTTTTTGTTTTTGAGGAAGAAAAGATGTCTCAGAGGTTAATAGTGTCTTTTGTATTTGTGCAGGCTCTTGGCTCCATTCCTAGTATCTACACAGTGGCTAAGAACTGAGTGTTACTCCAGGTCCAGAAGACCCAAGACACTATTTTTAGCTCCAAGTAGCTCCAAGGGCTCTTTCATGCGCATGTTGTACCACTATACTCTCTCTACCTCTCTGTGTCTGTGTCTCTTTCTCTCTCTTTAATACATACACATAAACACACAATATAAAATAAACATTAAAATAAAAATATTTAAGAAAAAATTATAATCAGAATCAATTGGCAATCACAATAACAAGCATTGATATAAATATTGCTATTGTCGTAGCTAAATTATTATAAATATATAAAAGGGCTGGGAGGTGGTGGTGCAAACCTTTAATCCCAGCACTCAGGAAACAGAGGCAGGCAGATCTCTGTGAGTTCAAGGTCAGTAACAAGAGCTAGTTCCAGGACAAGTTCAAAGCTACAGAGAAACCCTGTCTCAAAAAAAAAACCAACAAAACAACCAAATAAATAAATAAAAAGATATAAAATAAATAAAAATTAAAAATGTATAAAATACTAATTTATAAGTAAGGTGTTTAGTTATTATCAGTTTAATTTGGTTTTCTATTCTGTAAATATCTAACAACATAATTGTAACAGAAGAACTTAAAGATACTATTCCAATCAGCACTTTTGAAACAGAATATTAAATACAATTTTGGGGTCTACATTAGTGTCTGTACCCAGAGCCTTATGGATACTGGCCAGGAACTCCACAACTAGACTACACCACAGCCTCATAATATTATTTTACTTTAATTTAATTGTTTTCTTCCTTTTAAATTTTCAATGTATGTATGTACATCTATACTTGTATGCACAGGTAATATAACCTCTTATTAAGTATATCTAAATTTTAATTATAATTTCTTAAGACTCTTAATTTTGTAGATATTAATTGAGGTTTTTTTTTGTTTTTTTTTTTTTGGTTTTTCGAGACAGGGTTTCTCTGTGGCTTTGGAACCTGTCCTGGAACTCGCTCTGTAGACCAGGCTGGTCTCGAACTCACAGAGATCCGCCTGCCTCAGCCTCCTGAGTGCTGGGATTAAAGGCGTGCGCCACCATCGCCTGGCCATTAATTGAGTTTTTATTGAGTTTTATTGAGCTCTACATTTTTCTCTGTCCCCTTCCTGCCTCTCCCCTTCCCCTTTAGCCCTCCCCCAAGGTCCCCATGGTTCCAATTTACTCAGAAGATTTTGATATTAATTTGGAAAGTAGTAAAAATTACATTTTCATTTGAATTTTGTCTAAACAACTCATTGCTATATTGGTTATCTCAGGCTGTTGATAGAATTTGCTGTGCAATAGTGTCTTTAAATAAAAGAAATTCATTCTTCCAAGGTTCTAGATATCAGAAAGTTCAAAAAGAAAGATTTGGTAGAGCCTTGTTCCCCCAGGATTATCTCATCAGAATGTTTCTTTGTCTCTCTCCAAATCCGGTAGGGTCTGCCCTTCTTCAGATTGTGGTAGTTTTAAGTAAGTCTTCATATAACTTTAATCTTCTCCATTGCTTCCGTTTTTCTGCATCAACATTTCTGTTTTCTGGGATCAGTGGCTCATGGGACATCAGAATCAATATGAACTTTAGATGATTACGTACGCACAAACTGTACCTTTAAAGAGCATTGTGCTTGGAAGGTCTCGGTGGACATGAAGGAGAGGTGGAGGGCACTGTGAAACTGATGCAGAAACATATGACAGTCATTCATTAAAATCACTCAGCCAGCTCCAACAGATTTATACAGTTCCTCCCAAAAGCAAAGAGTCTGCAGGAGGTGGCTATGTGTGGCAATATATAGGATAACAAATACTCCCCAAATGTCACTTGTTAATGGGGAGGTGACGGAAAACATATGTTTCACTTTGAGAGTGAAACATAAGAAGGTATAACATTTGTGTCCTGCCAGAAAATCTTGTAGCCTTCAAATTTTCAATTTTTGGTCATGGGGGGTTAGAGGGGAGGTGGTTCTCTATCCATCTGCTTGCTTGAAGAAGGATGATATGTAGGACTTCTCAGCTAAAGCATAACTGAGCAAAAACTTGAGACATAATCTTGAGACACGGGGATGGTTTAGATCTGCATAATGTTGTTTCTCATTACATGTGATTTGGAAAGGGTTCTTGGGGCCAGAAAATATGGATCTCTTTTCATGCATTAAACCATGTACAGGTAGAGAACATGGAGAGATGTAGAAATTACATGGGAAGCTGATTGGGAAGGAAAGGTCAAACACACTGCTTTCTAGTCTGTTCAGCACACTATTGAGCAAAATGCTATAAATAGGAAGACTTTTTTTTCTGTTCTTTTGACTTGGGCTTCTAAGGATCAAGTATCAAGAATTGATCTCTGGGTTATAGACAGACTCTTCCTACAGTGTCCTCATATGTCATGTGTAGGTTTTTCTCTGCAGTTTTTTTATATATAAAGAACATTAATACATTAATATCAATCATGTGGATTCTGTCTTCATGACTAAGTCACCTTCCCAAAGTTTTTGCCACCTGACTGTGAACATCATGTGGATTCATTTCTAAAGGACATGGGCACTCTGAATGTAACTGCTCTTAGAAAAGCAGCAATGGAAATATTTTTAAATGGCAAGAAACATTGCTCCAAAATAACCTAAGCTAGATGATACAGTTGGCTTTGCTGAGAGTCTTTAAGAAACTTGTCTACAAAGACACGTGCATTTTTTTCCATTCGAGGTTTCATTAGTTGTACTCTGAATTACCAAGTTAATGATAATACACTTTGAAGTAAAGTTAATATTGATGTCACTCACATATGGATTATGATTATTTTATTAGATATTCAAATGGCTTTGCAGTTGCTACCATACATTTAATTGGACATTGCTGCAATTTAATTGTTACAGTCTTTGAAGGAGAATAACATGGTCTGAATCAGCTCGAAGCAACCATTCTGATGATTATCTATCCTATCTTGCGGCCAATATTTTCAGGAGGATTTGGCAATCTAATCAATGAGAGGATAGTCAGAATTCCTAAGAGGGTGACATGAGATGGAATCTTGAAGGCTCCTTTAGTCACTTGCTTCGTTACTGTAACAAAATACCCAACTAAAGCAACATAAAGCAGAGTTTATTTTGCATCCAAACTGAGAAAGGGACATCATGATGGCAGGCGCTTGAGACTTTTGGTCACCTTGCATGGGCAGTGATGCAGCAGTGGTCGATGAATACAGGCACCCAGCTTTGATTCACCTTCTACCAAGTCTGAAGCTTGAGCTTATGAAATGGTGTCACCTAAGCTTAGGATGTATCTTCCCAACTCAGCTATCCCAGTTTTGAAGTTCCCTCACAGATAATCGCAGAGGTTTGTCTGTCTCCTAGATGACCCTAGAATTTGTCAGGATGACAAGAAACACCAACCATCTCAGGCTGAATAGAGAAGTACTGTTCGGTCATTATGGGTCATAGCTCAATCATGTGGTTTAAATTAACAGCAAGGGAAGCTGAGAAGACTGCCCAGTTTGCCTTAGGTGAAGAGATGTGATTTTTGACTCACGGGTAGCATTGTCCTCTCAACGTAATTTCACTATAATAATCCAGACACCCACTGCCACTAAGGTCCTTAAAAGCTATACCCTATATTGCAGTTGACATTATTTTCTCTAAGAGTTTAATTGTTCACATGACACTATGAAGTGCAGGAAATAAGATGACAGTCCAGATCTTACTCTCATATCTGGTTTCAAGCTGGAGTTTTGTTCCAGCCTTCCCTGTTGTTCTGCCATTCAAGATCACATTGACCATCCCTGTTCTTTGCAGGGCCCATGGAGGAGAAATGTTCCATCAGCATTAATTTAGAGAAAACTAAAGTTTCCCTAATGATCAGTAAACAGTTGTCTATGAGGATGGTGAAAGCTCATCTGGAAATCTTTAAAGGAAAATAGTGTTTCATCTTCTTTTGATGGTTCAGTCATGATTCCAAACAAAGGCTGGGAAATAGACTATCAGAAATCCTGTAAATGTTCCTTCAGCTTTATCATATAATGTCCTTTGAATGTTTTCCTTTGGTGGAGAGTAGAAAGAAGAGAAACATAAAAGGTAAGTAACAACCTGGACTTAAGCCAGCTTTAGAGACAGACTTCAAAAACTGCAACAATAAAGCACAAACCCCTCAATTGCTCATTATGCTATATAATTTTCATTGACCTTGTCTACACCAATTATAGCTCAAACACTAATGTTTATCAGGTAATTGAAGAAAATGATCATAATGAGTATTTTTTTTAAAAAATAAGAAATTAAATGGTAGAGATATCATGAGCTGTTTTGTAGATTGCTGAAAAGAATAGATGAATTTAGACACTCAATATATCACATATTAGACACTGTATAATTCTGCTTTATTGCTAGTGGATATAAGGAGCTACTCACTGAAAATACAAAGAGAAGCAAGGCATGAAGACAGAGACACCCAACTTGCTTCAAGTCAAAGTGCATTGATACTATTTATTTTTAACATTTGTTCCTCTGTTACTGTTTATCCTCATATTAATACATAACATAATACTCCTGTGTGTGAGTGCTTTAAGAAGGCAGTATGTGAGGAACAACTTCCAATGTCAGTACTCACCTTCCTCCTTGTCTGAGACAAGTTCTCTGTTTCTCACTGCATCCACTGCATCCATCAGGTTGTGTCTGATGGGATATTTGGGGGAATATCCCATCTCTACCTTCCATCTTCCTGGAACAACACTAGGATTACAGATGCTCCATATCGCACCCTACTTTATCTGGGTTCTGAAGATTCAGGCTCTGGTCCTGTGACTTGGGTGGTAACAGCTTATCCACTGAGCCACTGCCCTGCACTAAAGTGAAATACTTTGATATTAAGTATCATACATGTAATATCACTGCATGTGAAGATCATCTGTAGATATAAATGGTGTATATTTCTTCCTTTCATTTCATGTCATCCCTTAAGGAAAATAATGTATATCTTCATAAATAAATTTAAACAAAACTACATTGCTGAAATTTCCAGCAAGAATCTAACAATAAAAACCTAACGAAATACTTTGTAATAAAAGTAATTTGTTGTGTTTTATTTTTAGATTGTTAAAAAAAACAATTTCTAATATTCTACAGAATGTCAAAATTCATTTTATCATTCAAAATTCAACTACTATGGATGCAGGAAACAAATCAGAATCTCTTCCCAAACAGACTGGTTCTGCTATGATGGAACCATAGGCAGGTCAATTGGATCACATGTGCCCTTGGATGAATTCCAATATATTACCATAAGGGAAGAAATACATCATTTTCTTAATGTGAAGGATCCATTACCATACATCTCTGAATGTCAACCTGCAATCTGATATCTGTCCAGATCTGGGATCTATGGGTGTGGTGGGTCCTTCCTTAAACCTTTGAAACTCAGTTCATTTTAAAAATAACAAAATTTTGTTTGCAATACAAAATAAATTTTCCATTTAGGATTGCAGTACATGTATCTAAAATGGGATAATGTAAAGTCCAGATTGGAGTAGACAGATTTGAAATACGTTGGCAAAGAATCAAAGGGATTTTCATGGTTTTGTGATATTGCACTATAAAAAATAACATAAGAAAAGTGTTTCATTATTCATCACTGCAGTAAGACCCTCTACTGAAATAAGGACTTGAGATCTTGGAAAGGAAACAATAAATGAGATCTTTGCCCACACTTCCTTACCTTTTCAGTGTCAACGATTGACACTTGATTTCCAGAGCATTTATGACTTTAATAGTGAGCATTAGCCTAACCAAAGTGAGGGGCCGTTGCCCTGTCTGCACAACATTTCTTTATTCACTTTTGTCAAGCACTGAGACTTTGTACGTGACTGTGTGATGGTGGATGTGTGAAACCTTGAACCAATACCATGAAGATAAAGAATCATCAATGAGCTGTGATATACTTTTAGGTGATTTAAAGGACTTTATATTAATTTGAACTTTTTGCAAGCCAAAAATATCAACTTCTATTTCACAACATTGTTACAGCATACTTTCTAAAAGGATGCATACCAGGAAAGTTTCAAAGCACTGGGAGTCCTGATGCTTGGAAGTAGCAGGTCATGTATAGGTCCTTGAGGGCTGATATGTTCCTGGCAATTCCAAATAACACAGATCAGATACATCAGTATTATCCAGTTCTTTTTTTTCACTCAACTCCAACTTCTTTCCTGATTCCTTCTTTTGGTTGTAGTATGGAGCGGCAGGCTGCTTCCCGTCACCCGGCTAGCTTTACCCGAAATAATTACATAGAAACTGTATTCTTTTAAACACTGCTTGGCCCATTAGCTCTAGCCTCATATTGGCTAATTCTCGCATCTTGATTAACCCATTTCTAATAATCTGTTTAGCACCACGAGGTGGTGGCTTACCAGGAAAGATTCAGCATGTCTGACCCGGTGGCTGGCTTCATGGCAACTGACTCACTTCCCTTCTTCCTAGCATTCTGTTCTGTCTACTCCACCCACCTGTGTTCTGACCTATCAGCGCAAGCAGTTTCTTTATTAATTAACCAATGAAATCAACACATAGAAAGAAGACCTACGTACGTCAGTTGGTCCTCTTTTTTTTTATTTTATTGAGAAAAGGAAAAAAAAAACAAGTTTCCACCTCCTCCCAGCCTCCCATTTCCCTCCCCCTCCTCCCACCCTTCCCTCCCTCCTCCCACCCTTCTCCCCCTCCCCGCACCTCTCCCCCTCCCTCTCCAGTCCAAAGAGCAGTCAGGGTTCCCTGCCCTGTGATAAGTCCTAGGTCCTCCCCCCTCCATCCATATTTAGGAAGGTGAACATCCAAACTGGCTAGGCTCCCGCAAAGCCAGCACATTAAGTAGGATCAAAACCCCGTGCCATTGTCCTTAGCTTCTCATCAGTCCTCATTGTTCGCCATGTTCAGAGAGACCAGTTATATCCCATGCTTTTCCCTTCACAGTCCAGCTGGCCTTGGTGAGCTCCCAATAGATCAGCTCCACTGTCTCAATGGGTGGGTGCACCCCTCGTGGTTCCGACTTCGTTGCTCATGTTCTCCCTCCTTCTGCTCCTCATTGGGACCTTGAGAGCTCAGTCCAGTGCTCCAGTGTGGGTCTATGTCTCTAACGCCATCCATCACCAGATGAAGGTTCTATGATGATATGCAAGATATTCGTCAGTGTTGCTATAGGATAGGGTCATTTCAGGTTCTTTATCCTCAGCTGTCCAGGGAACTAACTGGGGACCTCGGCTTATTAATGCATGCAAATTATGGTGACTAACTTCCTGTGACAATTTTACAAATACATACAAAACACACACACATGCATGCACACACACAAAGGAGAATATTGGAAATAATAGGTACAATGACAGGAGCTACTTTGGACTTAGATATCCACACTATCAGAGAAAAAGCTCCAGAAAACAGTCCTATTTTCTGCATGCAGTAAAATGAACAGCCATCCAATATTGACAGCAGTGCTGGAGAACAAAGGGTCTTTGATGCTGAGTTTGTTTTGAACTGTGCCATAGTACCATGAACAAGACACATGCTTAGTGTATGCTGTCACACAAGTTCTTTACACAAACAACACAGAGACATGCATAATTAGGATCCTAAGGCTAGTCTGCTAGATATCACTGTTTATCCCACCACAGGTTCATATCCTTCTGAGATCTTTTTCTTTTTCAAGTATACATACAAAGAGAACTTCTGCCTCAATATCATATGCTATTTGTTATACTACATTTATTAAAAAATCTTTGTTAAGGTTTGACTCTTCCTAAACTCTTCTTCAATCAGGATGCAAAAATATTTGTGGCGCACGCCTTTAATCCCAGCACTCGGGAGGCAGAGGCAGGGGGATCTCTGTGAGTTCGAGACCAGCCTGGTCTACAAGAGCTAGTTCCAGGACAGGCTCCAAAACCATAGAGAAACCCTGTC
>NC_022010.1:76626631-76632913 GCF_000317375.1 Microtus ochrogaster
AAAAAAAACAAATTTTTTAATTCTGTTGAAAGTTGTTCCCTGAAAATATGTGACAAAAACATTCTAAATAAAATGTTTCCATATTTTAGTCAGCACATATTTTAGATTACTAAAATGAGGCTTGCTAAATAATTCCAAGGAATGGGTCAAAATACTGTTCATACACAGATGCGTATTTACATAAATGAGGGGCTCATTATATATTGATAGATATTAATGGCTATCTTAAAAATTATTGTAATCAGAAATTTCTAAGTTACTTAATAAGAAGAATATTTTTTTCATATTTGTCTTTCTCAAAATCTTTCTAGAGAAAGAACATAATGCAACAGAATAATGCAGGGGTAAGCAAATCATTCTTGTCTGGTCAGGGGTTTTTAACATGTTATTTTAATTGCTTGGTGTCTCGCAGTAGGTAATGACCCATATATTTTGTTCAAATTTGGTTTGGGGGAATTGTATGCTAAGGCAATTTTACATTGAAAAATCCATCTGAAAAGCTTTTAACTTAAAAACTAGGACGTTAATGAAAAATGAAACAATTTTCTTTTCTTTATTTTCTCCTCCTTTTTGTGCTAAAACTGAATTTCCAATTTCTACCACAAGACTCAGATTGTAAAGAATTTGTTTACCTACAAATTAAGAAAAAAAATCTAGAGCAAATAACCAATTTTATTATAATTGTTGTTCACTAAAAGCACATGGAGTTTAATTGAAATGTGATCTCTTCAGTTCAGATTATGTGAGATCTTGAAGGCAGAGATGATCTCAATTCTCTTGGCTTTGATAGCATCCAGACTGATTTTCTGATAAAGCACATCTTACTGTTGCTTATTTAGCATTCATGTTTTGCTTTATTCCAACTTTTTTTTCTTAAATAGCATTCCTGGAATGCCCTACATTCTTTAGGTACATCATATACCTAAAGACATCATCAGCAAGCATTCTGTTATGAATCACTTCCAAATCTGTCTTTGAGAAAAACAAAAAATAATCAATTCCAAAATAACTTTGCTACAGACTTCATTTCTTAGTAGAAATAATCCTACAAAAGATAGCACCCATATGATATCATTGACCTTGTTTTGTGACTTTTAGGACGTACTCATGAATGTGAAATACTGATGTTTGGCAAAAACTGACTATCAAATAAAATCTTTGAGGAAAACTCTCCTCTGCAGTGTTCACTTGTCCTATTTCTAGAGACACATTTCTTCTCTAGAAGATAGGAGGGGTTGTTGGGTAGATTCTCGCCAACCCTTTCTTTCTGGTTGCCAAACACACTCTTCCAGACTCTGGAGTGTTTTATAGGTTATTTAAAGAAAGGTTCTTGTAATTAAATGAAAAGCCATAAGAAAACCATCCAAATGGAATGTGTCAATGTTTTCTTTCCCCAGATCTTTCTTAAAATTAAAACTCTTGTTGGTTTATTTGACTTTTGAATTTCTGCAGATTTCATTATGGAAATTATGTTTGCTGGAGAGAAAAGTTTTGGACTCATGAGCAGTATAGCTTGGCTGAGAATAGAGGATGAGTTTCTTGGGTAGAAGAAGAAAAAAAAAGAGGTGTTTTTCTTTCCAATCCTTGACTTAAAACCTAGTGCAATGTCTAAGATGGAGCTTTTATAGAATTATCAGCTATTTTCTAGTATTCTGAAGAGATAACAGATATTAACCCAGGACATTTGGGGGATTTTTCATGGTCGTAGTGTTGTTTCACAAAGAACCCTTCTTGTTTTATTATTTCGGGGTGGGATGGAAGGAGAGAGTGATGAATTGAATCACATAAGTTTGTTTCCTCTTATTTTTTCCCCCAATATGGTGCTAGTTTGGAGTCAATTCTTGAAGAATTCAAGTAATTTAAATTAAACCCTCTAAGATGCCCCTCCCCTTCTTTATAGTTAAAGACTATGGTTCAAAACTGCTGACATGACCTCGGAAGCTTCACGAGAAGCGTGACTTAGTTCAATCCTTTCCCGACAGTTTTCGTGCCATCAGCAGCAGTTCTGCGAGAGTGCCATGAGAACTCTTATTGCTTGATTTCGCATTATAAACAAGGAGAACTAAGTTCAGGGGAGGCAACAACATACATCCGACCAAACAAAAGGCTCCTCAAATGTCCTCAGTCTTTTTCCTAATATTTTCCAGTAGGGGGAACTAAAGACTCGCCTAGCAGAGGCTCGCTCTGCTCAGGGACCTGCATGAGTTTCTGTCAGAAGCTTTACAGTCACCTGAACAAGCTTCAAACAGCTACCAGCGAGGCTGTGATCACACGTGGGCTAGGCCACACCAGCCACGCCAGGGCACCTTAGAAAGTGGTTTCCGTCTGATTTAAAGTGGACTTCTCTAACTATCTCCAGCACCCAACAGAGTTTTTGTTTGGGATGTGCCGGTTTTATCGTGTTTGGGCTGAAATTCTGCTCGTGAGCCTCCGTTAGTCTAGTCGGGTTATCAGCGTTCTTAAATGAGAGCCCACTTTCCAAATTTCCTTCTCGAGGTGCTAGGGAGGGCGAAGACCCTAGAAAACCACTTCCTCCAAGTGCTTTGATCTAGGACCTACTCTGTTCTAAGAGTCTTCTGCAAGAACTCTTTTATCACAAAATCCCGAATTTACGCTCAGTGTTGGGAGGTCAGAAGGCAACCGAACAACATTAGCGGGATTCCAACCCTTCGCCTCTCTCCTCCTCCTGGGGATTCCCCTGCTAGCTGTAGATCTTGGCTAAAACAAGCCTTACGAGGCTAGAGACACCCCCCCCCACACACACACACACCGCTTATTTTTGAACTGTTCTCTTAAAACACATAGGATGTACACAAAACCTTTCTACTCCAATAGGTGCTTTATGTTTGATCCCCTCTCCTTTCTTGTCCTCCCTGTTGGCCAGCTTCTCCTTTCTACCAAATTAAAGTGTGTGTGTATGTGTATGTGTGTGTCGGTGTGTGATTTTAACGGGTAATGAGGCTGTGCCCGGGGTCCTGGAAGATCATCTTTTTCTAGAAAAGCTCTTGTGCAGCTCCAGCAGACGGAGCGATGAATAATTAGGAAGGGCTTCCATGAAATCACTCACCGAGAAAATTACCTGCCCATTAAACGGGCCGCATGAGGAGCAGGAGGCTGGAAGCCCACCTCACCCCTCCCGAGGAGGCAAGGAGGGGGACACCCGGGAGGCTCCTGGAACGGGAAAGAGTTGGTGGCTAATCGTAGTCCTCTCTAGCCCGCAGCGTTTCCACATTGGTTCATTTCCGTGTCCCCCCTAAGACTCATCGCTTGCCCGATTACCCCAGCTTCGAGGACCCAGGGGCAGGCTGTCGCCCCTTGCACTGGAGGGTGACCCGGTGGAGGTGGGGATCTGGGTGCACCCCTTACCTTCCACCCCCCATCAGGGGACCTACTCGGAGCAGCTCTTTCCTCCTCCTCTTTCCTATCCTGCCTCCTCGCTTTCCCTCCTCCAAGTCCTTCCAGCACTAGGCAGCTGCTGGAGGAAGCGGACGCAGCGCAGCCTCCTCTGCCAAAGCCGCGGCTGCACGGGAAGGGGCTGGAGGCAGGAGGGCTCCCGGAGGCTGGACCAAGCGCTAGCATCCTCAGGGCTCCCAAGTCCAGGACTCCCTAGTCTAGCGGCGCTCACCCACAGCAGCTGGACTCTAGCTCGCTCCGGGGCGGCCCCTGGGGGTGGCCGCGGCCTCAGCCCAGCCCCTCCCTCTTCCCTTGCTCCCTCTCTTCGCCTCCCTCCTTGCTCCCTCACCACGTAGGAGTTCCCATTCTCCACCCCAGCCATCCTGCTTTTTCCCCTTTCCTTCCTTTTAGAAACCAGAGACTCCGAGGGAGGCGACCAGGCTGCAGAGGAGAGGGCCGGCTCACAAAGTGCTGCTTTGACACATCTTTAGGATGGAAGTTAAGTGAAAGCAAAACGACCCAAACAAAACTCCGCGAAGTGGTGCCGCTACGGGGAAGGAAACCCGGGGGCTGAGAAAACCCGGTGGGCAGGCCAATGGTTGTTCGGCAGCGCGTTGGCAAGTTTGTGGAACACTTTCTAGGAATTAGGTCTTTTTTGTCCCCGTCATCTTCTTGACTTCTGAAGAAAGAACTTGTGTTTGGATTGCAATGGAGTCTAAGGAGACAGGGCTAGACGCACGTGAATAGTCCCGTTGGCTGGGCTGAATTTGTGGGAATTTCGGAAGCCAGCCTGTGGAAGCACAGCAGCTCTGGAGTCCCTGGGGTTCATTCGGATGGCTACCAACCTGTCCCATGTCAGAACTCTTCGCCAACAGCTTCTGATGTTGCCATTTTGCTCCTCTTGACCTTAATTAATCTCTAGGAAAGTCTAAACTTCGGACCTACCTCTTTTTTTGATACTTATTTTTGTACTTCTGCTCTCTGGGATTGGTTTCTTAAACAATCGGGATCCTTTTTCATATGTCAAAATGAGTCCGCTGATGTTTACACTTGTATTGCTCTTTGGATTTCTCTGCATTCAGACTGATGGTGAGTTAAAACTCCGTTTTTCTTTCTGAGGTTGTTGTGGCTTTTAAATAAAATGTCATTGTGGTTGGTAGTGTGATTTGGCCATGCCCAGGCTCTTCAGGGGCAGAGGTGCCAAGTCTTTTGTTTCTAACCTGCTGTTAGTGGAACATAATATAGTCACCTATTGTTGTTACTGTAACTAATTAATTGAGGAGTTTTACAATAAGTGATAGACTCCCAGCTTGGAAGAGTAACCGTTAAAGACAATGTCTTAAAAGAACTTGCCATGATTGTGGCCACTCTCTATTTGGTATTTGTTCTCGTATCTAAACTTTGGTTTAGGCATTCAGCTGCAGAACTATAGTAGCTGATAACTTCCAGGTGCATTCAGTGAGTAGGGATTTGATACCGGGCAGCTCAAGGTTTAAAGTATGTCACCTGTGTGTCAGTGAATGCTATCCAGGCATGAAATCAGAATGAAGGATTCAGATAAAGAGAGAAAACTGTCACAAGTGGGACTGGGCGAGGCTCCAGGAAGGAGGCAGTATCCTCTATGGGCTGGCTGCAAGCTGGGAGCCCTCAGCTAAGTCCCCAGTGGACAAACACAATGGGGACTTGGAACAGGTGCTGTAGGTGTCTCCCCCTTGGTTGAGCCACTCTGTCAAGCCGACAGATCTACCTCTGGCTCTCCTGCTTTTGTTCACAGTCAGTTTCCAGGGCTATGCTCACTGACTAGCTGGGTCTTGGGAGATTAGGACAAAATCCATCTGTACTGTTTGCATGAGAAAGATTAAGAATTGTGAACATATTATGGGTTTGTTCTTTGAAAGAAATAAATGGTGTTGGCGTCTGGGACATTCATTTTTATATCAATGGCAAATGTTCTTTATACAGTGTGTACTAAGCCGCTCACCCCAATCCCAGGAACTGAGCATGGAAATGATTTCCAGTTTTAATTAGTGTGCTTATAAAGACTCTAAAGTATATTAATTCAAATACTTAAGACATCCAGATACCATGTTGCTAGATAAACTTTCCTTCGAATTTATTACTTGGGACATTGTCTAGTATTGCCCATCTGCAGGAGCTAACTTTGTGTCTAGAAGCTACTTTACAGAACCTAAGTACAGACTGAAAGGGAAGGCTAGCCATAAACACAAGGCATTGCAGATGAGTTTACCTACTGTCAAGTGGCTGTTTTCAGTTGTGAAGTGGAATATATCAGTTCAACATCGCGCCCCCCCCACAGTAATAGGGATCTGGGAGGGGTGTTTGTGTGCACATTCCTCTCTTTCCCTGCCTAGTAGTAGAAGCTTAGAATTTGATCATTATGAGTGACACTGTGGTAATTTCTATAATCATGTGTATAATCATTATTCGTGCATTATCATTTCTAACAGGTTTGCTTTGACCATACATGGATATCATCCTAATAAAGAGGTTTATATATTCCAAATATGTTAGACTATTGTATTAAGACTTTCCTAGACCAATGTATTTATAAACCATGTATTCAACTGTAGAATTAGCACCATTTCAAAAGCAATCAAAGTCAGGAAGAATACACTTAAATTGCTTAGTGGAAGTGACAGAAGGATTCTGAAAAGCCTGGTGTTACAGAATGGAGTTAATGTACCAAGGTGCTTGGAGATGTATGCAGCAAACGCAATTAACCTGTGTGCTGGAACAGCAGCAAGGACACATTTTCTATCCTCGTTTTTTTCTCTTCCCAGTTCCCGCACTCTGCCCCCCTTTTATCTGTTTTATCCTTCTCTCTTTTCTTTCCATCTTTCTCCTGCATGCCCTCCCCCTCATCTTCTT
>NC_022010.1:76633013-76677823 GCF_000317375.1 Microtus ochrogaster
TTTTTTTTTTTTTTTTTTTTTTTTTTTTTTTTTTGGTCTGGACCATCTGCAAGAGAGCTCATGGTAATAAAATGAGAAATGCCTACAGGTAAAAGACTTAAGGCTGAAGAGGCAATGTTCAATTTCATATATGTAAAACTTGCTGGGTTGGGATCAAAAGCAATTATAGACACACTTACTGAGTTCACACGTAACCATATATTTGACATTGGCTTGTCTTTGGATACTTCAGAATGATGACAGCTCTTCCATGTGGATTGTTGAAAATTTGGGATGTGGACAATACTGCCATCTAGGCTGTTTCAATACTGGGGACCCTGCATTCACATATCCAATGAGGAGACTGGTGTACAGCATCTCCAAGCGCTCTGCCTTTCTGGATTCTGTGATATTTATTTACTTTTTGTTCTTCTTGGTGCTGTGGGCTTATTTTCCACATGAATTTCAAATTTAGAGAAGCTTGTACCATTCCAAAGATATACTGACTATCCTTGTGCTCAACATAGAAATTAATTTTATTCGGTGACAAATGATACATAGATTTGCATTAAAATTTGCTTGGTGGGTTATTTATATGTGCATTTTTATAGTGCTTGAAAAAATGTTCGAGTTTTGCCTCCTCATAGAAAATATGTGCTAATATTATTTATGAGTTTTCAGATTCTTTTCCCTATAACAAGCCATAAAAATAAATATTTTAAGTTAGTTGAAAACTGCAGATGAACTTTTTAAAAAAATCTCTGATGTGAAAGTATTTTTTATTTGAAACAGATTAATAGCCATATGGAGGTTTTGCTCCCAGTGATATGGAATGTGTAAGGAGTTTAGCCTTTGTTTAGTAGATTCTGTTTTGAAATAATAGTGGTTTTTAACTCAGTTATAGGGATAAAATTAGAATGACTATAAGATTTTAAATTATAATCCCATTCCATATATTAATTTCACATTTTTCAAATCTTCTGAATGGCGTTTTTACAATGATAATGGTTTTCTCTTCTTTTCTCCTTACCTATTCTTAAATGACATGACACACATGGTATTTGGGGAGATAAAGATAATGTGTGTGTGCAGGGCAGATGCATAATCTCGCATAGGTTTATACATTTTGCTAAAGTGCTTCTTTCAGTAATGGGCTCATTATCGTAGCCATATGTAGCCCATTTCAGAACTTGAATTGCACATGAGTAACCTGAAATTTGTTCTTGTAGCTAAGCAGTAATATCACATTTGAATTGGCTTTGTTTGAATAACCTTTGATGCTATGCAACACGTGGACCATAAACCAAAAGGATTACTTAGAACATTAAACAAGAAAATCTTCAAGTAAAAGTCATGATTATACACACAAAAACCCCAGCTCTTGTCATTTTACTCCTGGGCAGCTTGTAAAAAATAGCATCTTTGACAGTAAAAATATAGATAAGTATGGAAATGGCTTAAATATGGATACATATACAGTGGTAGATGGGCTTCTCACTGTCTCCCTCCCTCTGTATTTTCCCCTCTGGGGGGGTACATATGGGTATGTATGTGTGTGTATGTATGTATTTAGGAAAATATAATTTAAAGTGCATGAAGTAAGAGATGAATTTACTTTCCATGAGCAATTTGGTTTCTGAACAATATATGAAAGTGGAGGCAGTTCATCTTACGTTCTTTCTTATTTTTCTTACTGCTGCTTCCTTCCCTTTGCTTTCTTCTCATTCTTCTTCTCCTCCTTTCTTCCTTCTTTCCTTCTTTTTTATTCTTTTTCTATATATTTCTGACAATGCAATGGAATTAGAGACACTTGAAGAGAGAAGATTGTTCACAGTCTTTATGAAATGATAACTGATAAAGTCTGTATCTAAGGGTGTAAATTAATAGTTGTGAATCTTAAGTATATTTACCTTTGGTTTACCCATTCTCACTTTTCTTTAAGTAAACTATATAATTTTAAATAAACTTGTTATGTATATATACTATATTTCTCAAAACTAAAGAAACTTAAGTTCAAGACCCGAGTTCAAGCAGAAATGGAATCTTATAAAATAAAATTTTATAGAATTAATTTTAAATAATACAATTGTCATGTCTTCTATAGTCTCTCCAGGTACAAACCTGTCAATTTCAATCAATATATGACATGGTATTCATTTTCTTCTTAATGAAATATTGAATGAAGTATAACTGAATGATTATAATCTTTTGAGGAAAAAGTTTTACAAAATTCTTTGTTGAGTCTTTTAGTATGGTGCTATGCCAAGATGGATATGTAAAACTGTTTGTGGCATGCATGTACCATACTCACTCCTACTACCTATCTATAATTCAGAATAGTGTTGAAGTCACTAGGCTTCATTTATTTTTGTTTCCTTCTTCATTTCGGCCACTCCTTATAATCTTTCATCTTACCCATATTTAGGCTCTAAAATTGCCTTTAAAATTGCCTAATCATTTCACAGAAGAGTTGGAGATCTTGAGAATTCATCTCTATGTGTCTATACTCAGCATATCTTCAGTGCCTGGAGCAATGCTTGCCAGGTCCCTCTGGCTATGTGACATCTTGGTTTAACAACTACTGACACCATGGAAAACTCAAGCCCAAGATAAAACATGTTCACCTCGTAATTATTTCCATCTAAGTAAATGGTTTCATTATTTACATTTTTCATGATCCAAAACAGTGAGCCATTTTTGACTTAATCTCATAGCTCACATCTAGCTATGAAACTAGCTATGAAACAATGAAACTTAGCTTAATTTTGTGATTTTTTCCAATATCTTATGAATAATTTTAGATACACACTAAATTGAAAATAATTTTCAATAAATATCAAATTTTGCACAGGTTCTGTAATTATTCATTCTGCTTTATTAATACATACCTACTAATTTATTACCTTTGTTAAGCATCACTTCACCTTTCCCTTCCTACATCTCGATACCTAAGCCAAGGGGATCTTTAGAACATGTGTGAATGAGATGTATACTTGCCTCTAGCTCTTTGCTCATGGCTTCCACCAGGCCTGGCCCAAGGTTATAAGGAAACTGAGTTTCGACTGTCTTCTACCTGTTTGCCTCCAATGGATCAGATTATCTATCTCGAATACCGATTCAGAACATTGGGTGAAGTCTTTTAGCTTACTCGAGGCCATTGTATTTGATCTTTCTTTTGAAGAAAATGCCCTTATCCAGATCTTCATATTGGTAAAGTTTTTCAATTATTTAATAATATCATTATTCCAATATGATGCCTTTGGAAACATGGATGTGAAAAAAAAAACCTTTCCATTACTTAGATAACAAACTGAGATAATCAAGATATAAAAACAGGCATATTTTGGGCTTGGAATTGTGGCGGTTTCTGTCCTTGCTGGTAGGCCCTGATTTTCTCAGCATGTAAGACTGAAGGAATGAATGTGAGACCCAAGTGGAACAACAACACTGCTCATGTCATGACCAGGGTGCGAAACAGAAGAAAGAGAAGTTGCTGATATCCTACTCGAAGATCATACAAGAGTTGTCCAAAACCATCACATTCAACCCCACCTCATGAAGTTCCCCCCACATCCCAACTCTGCCACCTTTCAGACCTTTGGGGCATGTTTAAGTTTTAAATTATAACTGTTGGACACCGTATTTAAAATTTATCCTTTCGAAATACTACTATTTGGCTTCCCTCTTTACCTGTTTTAAAATATATTTTATGTTG
Organism: Microtus ochrogaster; assembly: GCF_000317375.1. NCBI lineage: Eukaryota > Metazoa > Chordata > Mammalia > Rodentia > Cricetidae > Microtus > Microtus ochrogaster. The sequence continues at coordinate 76,636,708 of NC_022010.1, forward strand.
CTCACCGCCAGTTGGAGAAAAGTGCATGTGTCTGTAACCATCTGGTTGAGAAAATGTAAAGGAACTGACATTTTAGATGACCCGCAAGCAAAAGATTAAGGGTGGCACACTTACAGGAAATCTTTCAAAAGATGTGAGGTCCTCTAGTCGCAGATGATGAACTTTTGATTTCAAGTTTCTTTTGCTGGCTAGATCTTTAATATTCTGGGCAAGTGCCCAGAAAGATGTGGTATACATAGTGGCTTAGCCTCACTATGAAGAACTCTAAGCTTCAAACAAGAATATTTCATAATGTTCGATAAGGTAACTTGTACAAACTTTGCCCTGGAATGTGATACCATCTTCATTATATTGGACTCTAAACACATTTATCTTACATTTTCATAGGAGACTGTTGATAATTACTAAAGCCTAGGATTGTCTTTCCAATAAATATTTTTGAAAACAGTTTGGAAGAAGTGGGTAGTTAGTGTCTCTGTAATGAAGACATGCAGAAACAGGAGACACTAACTTCTTCAGCCAGAAGTCAATAAGTATAGCCAGACATCAGTTTGTCATCAGACTTCTGCACTAAACCCTCATGCTGGGGACTTAGCTTTGACTGTCATGTTTACCAGTGTGTCTCCAATGCCTCGAGCACTGAAGGACAGACAGCCCACAGTCAAATATTTGTTGAGTAAATGAACATGTGCTGATGGAGCGCTTTTGAGATGCTGAGTTGTATAACTTGGCCCAACATAGGAAATACAATATGAAGGTGTGTGTGTGTGTGTGTGTGTGTGTGTGTGTGCATTGCAAACTATAGAAATTGGTGAATAAAGTTATCAAATATGCATAATAACAGAAAGGATATAAATTCCTGGATATTCAGTGTTATGATTTCTGCTTGACAAGAAACACAGAATTATCCATTTGCTCTAATATACCTCCTTTCTAGCAAGCAGAGAGTATTTTCTACAATGCTTACCACAGTCCTCTTGTTTTCCTCCCACATGACCGCTGCTGTATTTTTTTAGTATAGCACTAACTGTTATTCCACAATAACCATACACCATCACTTTCCAGGGACACTGATTTATGTGATGATATCTCATCCAAGAATTGAGTTTGCTGTACATTTAATACACATTTAAAATTCTATAAAATATTACCAACAAATGAAAATGATTGCTTTCATTTGGAAGTAGAATCAAGTAGCTAAGTTCTCAAATTAATCCCCAATATATAATACTGTAATAATTGAAAAAGTTTATTGAAAGAAGCTAAAAAGTAATATCACCCATGATACAAGTTATCCTGCTATACTCACATTTTCCGTGATTGAGGGCCTGTTGTCAATGATGTTAAACTGAGATATGATTGCAGATTTAACAAGTAGAACCTCTAAACACTGATCTAATTTTAAATATTATTTTTATTTATTATGTGTGAATTTATGTATAGGGTGATGAGTATACCCGTTTCAAGATAACATGGGTATAGTGTAACCCGAGGGCCTGCTTGTCAGGGTTTTTGTCTTGCCCAGTTTCTGCAGCTGTTTAGTCCCAAAGAAAATGACACAGAGTTCTCATTAAGTTATAAACTGTTTGGCCCATTAGCTCAGGCTTCATATTAGCTCTTATAACTTATATTAACCTATTATTCTTATCTATGTTAGCCACATGGCTCAGTACCTTTTTCAGCGAGGCAGGTCAGTCTTGCTTCTTCTGGGCAGGACTGGGGAGGAATGGGCTTCCTCCATCCCATCATTCTCCTGTTCTCATTGTCCCACCTTTACTTCCTGTCTGTTTGTCCCACCTATACTTTCTGTACCAATCAGCATTTATTTAAAACATGATTGACAGAATACAGACAATTCTCCCACACCACTTCCCCCTTTGTTTTAAAAAACAAAAGAAAATATCCATAGTCCTTTTTTGGGGAATGTGGGCATAGTATTTCAGGCTACTTCTGGCAGTTGGGGGCACTGATAATCTTATGGGGACCTAAAGAAATTTTAGAGTTATGATCAAACTCTGACTGGAGTATCCTGTGAGGCTTGACCATCTCAGGCAGCATCTTGAATCTGTTCTGGATGTAGAACTCGGACATCTGGGCGATCTTTTTTCTATTGGACATTTCTCAGGTGGTATTCCTTGATCAAAGCTGAGTTTTCTTAACTCAGAATAAATCCACAGCCTTTCATTTCCTGTGAAAACAAAAGCAAAATCTTTTCTCTAAAGTAACATACCTTTTGACTTCAATTTTGTAATCAAGGTATTTTCAAAATACCTATCTTGGATTAATTCTGAAGCATTTATAAGCAAATATCATTTACCAGCTGTTGCTCCTTCCTCACCATTCAAACAATTTAAAGAGAGCATAATAACACATAGTATCAAGATTCTCTGTGTATTTTTTCATCTCTATGTGGCTTTATTTTAACCTCTATTTCTATTATTTTTACTTTTAACTTTTGGCTTTTTGAGACATGTTCTCTGTGTATTTTTGCCCTGGAACTCCCTCTGTAGACCAGGCTGTCCTTGAATTCATAGAGATTCTCCTGTCTTTGCCACCCCAGTGCTGGGACTAAAGGTGTGTGCTACCACACCTTGAACTCACAGAGATCTGTCTGAGGCACAACTCTATGGTGTTTCAAGGTCCCTGCCAGCAAGCAAGCTGCAGCAGTGTGCTCACAAACTACATTCAAATGCTCCTTCATCAGACCATCTGCCTGAAAGAGTCAGAACAGCCCAGAAAGCTGGCATTTTAAAATGGCACAGCTTTCTTTTTTCCTGCTATGACTGAAAACCGAAAACCATGTGGTCAGCTTTTTTTCAACACCATTTAAGTGTTTCGTGGCAGGACCTCTTCTTAATGAGCTGCAGGGTTTTGCAGCTAAAGCTGAGTCAGGAAGCCTCTCTTAGATGAGAGCACTTGCCTCTAGCAAGCAGAGTAGATCCGAGAAATTGCTGCTCCCAAGAAGCTATACTTTACTCTATTCTTTTCTGTCTAGAATTACTTCCCAAGTCTGTCAGGCTTTATGTGGATGCAGTTGTCCACATGTTGGCACCATTCTGTAACATGTGGGTCCCTTTGTTGGGGTTTCTGTCCTGCCAAGTTCCCACAGCCAGTTAGCACCAAAGAATCACACTAAATTCTACATTAGAGATATAACCTGGTTGGCCCATTAGCTCAGGCTTCTTATTAGCTCTTGTAGCTTATATTAACTCATTATTCTTATCTATGTTAGCCACATGGTATTAACTCATTATTCTTATCTATGTTAGCCACATAGTATTAACTCATTATTCTTATCTATGTTAGCCACATGGCTCAGTACCTTTTTCAGCAGAGCAGGTCACATCTTGCTTCTTCTGTGGTCTGGGAAGGACTGGGGAGGAATGGGCTTCCTCCTTCCCAGCATTCTCCTGTTCTCATTGCCCCACCTTTACTTTCTGTCTGGTTGTTCCACCTATAATTCCTGCCTGGCCAATTAGTGTTTATTTAAAGGATGATTGACAGAATACAGACAATTCTCCCACACCAGTATAGAGTCTGTATTTGTACATCGAAGTCAGTTTTTTCTTCAGTGCCTTTAACTTTTGAGCCATCTAGACTGGACACTCAGTCTAGTTTTAAGAAATTATTAAAGAAGTTTTAACTGGGAAATTCATTGCAAATCTCAGATAAAGTCTGAAATAGACACTCTCTATATTTGATCTGCATATATTTTCCTTAATTATCCTTATACATTTCCATATGCCATACAGTTTCTGACTCAAGCACAATGTTTGGTGATTTTAGGTATAAGTTCGGAATTATACAGTCTCACTAAAATCTAATTTTAAAGTGATTTTAATCCTAGAAACAACTCTTTTGTCTTTTTGTTTTTCTATGCAAACTTTCTCTGTGTAGTCCCAGCTATCCTGAAAATGGCTTTGTAGACCAGACTTGACTTGAACTCATAGAGATCTGCATCTGCCTGCCTCCCAAGTGCTCTGTAAAGGAGTCTACCACCACCACTCAGCTCTATCATGGATTCTTAGGAGGAATAAATGAAAATGTATTAAACAAGTATATATGAATAAAAATAAATGAACAATGTTCTGATGTCTTAGATTTTATAAAAGTCATCAAAATGTTATATATTACTTCAGTTAGTCACAGTTTATTATATTATTATTTTCTGACTTGTGTAAACAGTAAATAACTGGAAAGATTTTGGCTATCAAACACTAGCTTTGGCTTCATTGTGGACACACATTCACAGTAAATTTTGTAAGCATTTCTTAGCATGAATCTTCAGATCACTTACATGAATTTCTGTTGTTGCTTAAGTGGACTCATCTGCGACCACACCTATGCAACCATGACAGGCATGCTATGACATGTGCTTTCATTGCATCATACGCTATTACAGAATGCTTAGCATTCCCAAGTGAATAGTGTTATGACAGAAAGGAGTAAATAAGGGGAGGCATGCTACAAACAACAATATTTGTTAGCCAATAATATATGATGGTATAATTGTGTAGTTTATTTCATGTGGATTTGCATTTTACACTTATATTTTAATATTTTTTGCTTATTCTTTGTGGTTTTTGCCTATATTTACTGTTTAAAAAATACCATGGAGATAATTTTTATATAAGAAAAGCCCATTGAGTTCTAAATAAATATACCTTCCAATTTTTTTCTAAATCATCTTTCAGCAGTAAAGAGGTTGATTTTAGTATCATTTTGCAATTATCCATTATGTATATTTGCATAATGACTGCTTATATGTGTTAGAAAAGATGGCTTAAATAACATAAAATATCCTTACAAGTCAAGAAGGGATTGTGCTAGTTGTTTTTTATTACTAATTGTTTAGATTCTTACAAAACAAAAAAATCAAAACCAACCACAACTAAAATCACGAGCTTTGACTGTTCATTTTCCAAGGCTTCTTTCCATATTAGGTTCTTTTATTTACTTCTGGATGAGTACATTATAGCTAAATGGTTTTAAAAGAAACAAAAATCAGACTAGGCAATACCCATAACTGTAACCTTACCGTCTATATGAACTGTTGTGATCTGTTGCCCAGACTATGGGTATTCCATGCCCATATTTTGGTTTGGATGGAGTGATACGTTTATACAAGTAAAAAATGGGCAAATATTCCAATTCTGTGATTTGTTTCCCATTTCTCTCATTGTTAATAACTGGCTTTATATTGTCTTTATGAGCAACTGGAGTTTAAAATTGGAGCTAAGAAAAGCAAAGAGAGCTCCTGACCTTGAGAACTGAAACCCTGTGCAATGCTGTGGTTTTAGCAGACATTTTTAAATGTCTGTGGCTATGATTGATGTGTGATATCTTTGCCTTGTTTTTGGTCCCAAGCCTTGTAGAAATTAACTAATGATCATGGGAGACCACTCAGGAATTCCATTGTACTGCCTTCAAATTCCAACAACTCCCGACTTTAAAACAGCCTGGGATTTAAGGGATTTGCCCAAAACTTCTGACATGGCTAGAAATAATTAACATGTCCATATGCACCATGAAAACAGGAGGGTTTTCAAATTAGAGACATCATTACTTTTTTTCTTTTAGAATGTGTAAATTTTTATAACTCAAGGTTAGAGGTTAAGGCTTTCTGATGTATGTTCTCTAGTACTAGCAAATGCTACAATATGGTTAAAATAATTTGTTGATATGTGTGAAAATTAGAATGTAATTTTCAAAATTACATTAAATTAAAGGAAATTTAAGATGAATTTAGCAACAAGCCGTTTTGCTTGAGAACTTTAAAGTGAATGTCTGCATGTTGCCAAATAACAGTGTAATAGTTACGGAAAGCCGAGTGCATGAGTACGTTCTTGATCCACTCAATTAGAGAAGACTTTTCACTTGTCCATAGTTATACACAATAGCCTATGTGTTCAAACATTCACGTAAATATCATCAATAGAAACTTTTCTTAACCAAGTTCTATTCTATCCTTCTCAATCGTGTATGGGCCGTAGGAGAAACTAAATACACAAGAGAAAACTGTCAGTTTAACTTCTTCATAATTTTTGTTTTTAAAACAGGGTTTCATGGTTTTATTCAATTCAGCTAGAACTTAATATGTGGCCCAGACAGGCCTGAAATTCAAGGTGATCCTCCTACCTCAGCCTCCAAAGTACTGGATATAGAGACATGTCTGGGTAGACTGTAGCCCTATAAAAGAAAATACTAGTACTGGGGATATCAGTTGACAGACTGCTTGCATAGTATGCTTGGAACTCCCACTTCGATTCCCGGTATAATCTGGGTGTGGGGGCACATAACTTGTTGAAGAGGTAGACATGTGGCTATCAGACTTTCAAGATCATCCTCCACTACACTGGGCATTCTGGTCAACCTGGTTTAAAAATTCTTGTCTGTCAAAGAGAAGGGAAGAAAGGAAAGAGTGAATCTAGGCCTTCAGGGCCAGTGCTGCAATTATTTTTACTCAAAATAGAATTTGAAAAAACAGAAAATTTCCTTTGATGATGGCAACATGATATTTCTCACTGTATTTTTGTTTTTTGTTGCTATGTTTTAGAAATAGAGTCTTCAGCTCAAAAATGGCTTGAAACCCACTATACTGTTCAGGGTAGCCTCAAACTCACAGAGATCCACCTGCCTCTAACCTCCTACGTACTGACATGAAGGGTATGTGGCATCTTGCATAGTCTGCATTTATTTTTGCAACCTTAATTTCAAATTGAAAACCAGCAATGCAAAAATATTCAGGTTGTGCATGAGCCCATGCTTCCAAATACTGAAGTTGTCATTTGACCTCTTCTCCCCAAAGAATGATCAGTGTGTTTGGTGACATTATTATTTAAAAAAAGAAATGAGATAACAAATATATAAGAAGTGTTTATCCTGGCTCTCATGAAAATGTGTAAGCTTGTAGTAAGGTGTCCTCCTAAGTGTTTTCATTACCATTTCTGCCATTTGAAAACCTGAGTGATGTCAAATATTAATGTATTTATTAATGTAAAATAAGAAAAGAATAAAAAAAACACATACAGAGTATGGGTGCTTATTTGGAGGGGAGGTAAATATAAGTTTTTATGTCAAGACACATGGGTATAAAATAGAAATAAAAGCAGATTTTGAATCCTACCATTTTCTCATGAGTTGACAGACTACTTATATTTTCAGGAGAAAAATTTCCAGGCCCAGATGTGTTCTTATTCTTTTTGCTGAGATTCTAAGAGCTGCAAAGGTTATCCATTAGAAATTTTGAAATTTTCTAGGTTTTTGTTGGTCTCAGTTATATGTCTTCTTATGTTGTATTTAAATTCCAAGTTAACTCAACTTTTGTCTTCTAAAGGGATTTTCTTTTCAATCTTTTTAACCAGGGATTGAACAAATAAAACCAGACAAATGCTTTTATAGGCTGATTTCTGCCAGAATTCAATGCTAGACGTTATAAACATGGACTGCTCTGGCAATGCATGCATAATTTTTGTATTTCTTGTGATCCAAGAAGTGCACAGATATATTTGGGAAGGTGAACCTTCTGAGCTATAATACACCAAGAGGATGTATTGAAAAATGAAAACTGAGCATCCAAATGAATCGACTGTCCCAGCCTTTGAAGGCCAGCGACATAGCAAGTAGACCAGTTGATATGTAGTTCAACAGATTGTTCACATTGACATAAAACAAAATTATTTAGCATTTGTTGAATCCATCTTGATAATCAATTGGGGATCAAATGCAAGAGAACATGTGTCTGCTTTGTATGAAGCCAAATTCTTCTGTTTTTCTCTTAGCGCAGAGGACATGCCTTCTTCCCTGGCTGATATTGGTTGCTAGGAGAAGTGCACTCGGTTGCTTGCTTCATAGCCATCAGTAAAACTAAAGAGTGTATTGAGTGAGAGAAAAAGGGAAAACACAGGGCAGGCCATGAATCATGACTTGTCTCCTGTGTGTCCACTCTGGTTCCACTTTTTCTTTTTTTTTCCTGTGAAAACTTTTGTTTTTACCAATGATGCTTTCTTTCAGCCATTATCCTTAATCCTTCTGGTGCCTGAGGGGATGAGAGCTGCTGAGGGGTGGCTGTGTCATGGAGAGTCCACTCAGAGCCATAATGAAAGCCTTGAGAGTTATTCATGGGACCACATGAGCAAGAATGCCTTGCTCAATGAATAGCTTCAGTCAGTTGCCTTTGAGATGGGGTGATTAATACCTTCTGTTTTTAATGGTGGGGAAAGGCAGACAAGAAAGGTCTTCCAACTACTTTAGCCATTTTGCAAATTAGATCTTCTACATTGTCCAAGCTTTTGACAATGAAGTTGCTAAATGTTCAATACCTGTGATAGTCTTTCAAAGCATAGTGTGTTGTGAACTGTTAATTGAGAGTACTGACAAATGAAATAAAACTGCCAAAATATCCCCAGAAGTACTGCCAAAAGAAAGAAAAGAAAAGAAAAGAAAAGAAAGAAAGAAAGAAAGAAAGAAAGAAAGAAAGAAAGAAAGAAAGAAAGAAAAAGATATTTAGCCAGTGTCAGGTCTTGGCAATGTTCGTCTTGATAGTGAAGTACAAACCTGCTGTTAGTCTTTCTTCTCAGTGTTGTTTAGGCAGGTCTGATACAAAATATCCATTTGTTTGATGAAGAAACTAATTACAATGCTCTGGAGAGTTTAGAGAGCCATCTAATGAGAAAGTGCTGAGGGTGGCAGGTGTTAGTTACCCAAGAGCACTTGGAGTTAAGGACACTTTGTGGTTTGCAAAGTTATTATTTATGTGGATATAAATATATGTGAATATTTTATATATAGGATAGTTTTACATAAATTAGTATAGAAGACACATGTATAAATCTCACATCTTCTTTATGTCTTTTATTATGTAACATATATAGCATAGTTCAAATAAGAATTGCTTAAGGTTTAAGACCCTTGTTGATCACCTGACTGCATCTGTAGAAGAGCTGCTTTGGTTTGGGGATCCTGTGGGCCATATCCAAGGCATGTCATTTGATGCTAGGAGGCTGTTCAAAGAGAGAAGGTAAATGAAAGCAAGCTTTAGTGTCCCTTGAAAACGCATTCTTTATTCATCCTTTTTGTTTTTGAAGCAGCAGCCTTTTCTAATCCTTCAATTCATTTTCACATTCAGAAATCCTTGCTTTAGTCTAACTACGAGAACAAGTGGCATTTAAAACACCTTGTGCTGTTTCTTAGAACCTGTTTTTCACGCCGTAAAGGTGAAATATCTTGTTAAGCGGTGGTAATACCCAAGGGCAATCAGAGATGGAAATGTAACGATTTGATGAATGATGTCTAGAGATCAGCGTTGAACGAGGTCTGATTTAACATCTTTATTAGTGATATACGAATAAAGTGATAAGGAAATTCTATTCCTTCACGTTAGAAAACCAGTGTGATCTCCCTCCATCTCAGAAAGCATGCCTAATGACTCGCTCAGATGTCAGTAGGAAAGAAAAGACTCTTAGCACAGTAAGAACCCATGCTTTATTTAGTACGCCAATGTAAACTAATTCTTCAGGGAAGTGATCAGAAATCTAGACATCCAAGTAGAGCAAGAAGCTGGCAAAGCAATAACACTGAAAGGGCCCTAGGGAAACGTGTAGAAGAGTCAAGAGAGAGTGAGAACAGTCAGCTGCTGCATCCCGGTTTAAAGGCCACCGGGTAGCAGTGGCCATTTCTATAGTGTTACATCAGAGAACATGGCTAGGATGCAGTGGGGGGGGGTCTTCTTTCACTCTGTCGTTCATGGACAGAACCTGGGCAAGGTTTTGCCATGTTGGGCCAACAACTTAGTGTTGAGAGAGACTCAGCAGGAAGAGATGTGTCACCTGAAGGCAGAAATGGCCTTGCCACTTCTAATGAATAATATTAAAATTATTCACCTCAAAAGACTATTAAATATTGAGGACAAATGAGCAATGGTATAGCAGTATTTAAAATATTTGAATAGCAATCCTTTAGGACAGTATTATCAAAATCCTTAGAAGCGATGAAATGCATTTAGGTGAATAAACTTTCATGACAGTTATTGTCGGCTCATGCTATGAGCATTGCCTAACATAAGATTGAAAAGTCATGAACTGTTATGTGCTCCCTCTATATATGCTTGAGAATTGTAATTAGATGAATTAGCTGAGCAGAATCTAGAACAGAATCTTTCTACGGTCTTTCACATTAATGAGATCTGAGTAGATGAACATGAATCCTTTAGTGCTATACAGATGAAGAGAATATGCAAAACTTGAGGACTCATTCCATAGAGAACTGCAAAAATAGTAATAGGTGTGAAAATTAATATCTTCGGTGGGCTTCCTGAGTTCTACTTTCCTCTGCTGCTGCTTTTCTTTGGGTCCCTTTATCTTAAATGAACAGTTCCAGGCAGAATGGTGCCCTATGGCAAGTGTAAAATAACCAATCTTGCTTGAAGACATTTGCAGAGAGCTAATAGGCATATCATAGAAACTGGTCTCTGAACTTTGCTTTTTGTTTTGTACCACTGATGGTAATCACAAGAAATAGAAATGACATAGAGCAGACTGGAACCCTTAGCAATCCTGACTTGTTTTAAGACCAGCATTCAGGTGCCTCCAGTTGGTCAGGAAAGTGCAGTGCAGTAAGTAGATCAACATAAGAACTTCTCTATAAACCAGAAAGAAATAACTACTTTTGACACAGTCAGGCCTACTTGTCTTACACACATATATACATATAAATACGTGTGTGTGTGTATATGGATTTAAGTTTTATATCTATTATATATATAAACATATAAAATGCAATTTAATAATGTTATTATATATATATATATATTGCTATATTATAGTATATATCATTTCCCTTTCTTGAGGGTCATATCAGTTACTGTTTGATGTTGGTATAGGGGCTGTCATCATTTAAAAGCTTGTGAACTCAGCAGGGAAAGTTTTACTTATGGGCATCTGTAAGTGATAAGAACTGTTCACTATTTCACAGAATCTTTAATAGAATTGTCGGAGGTACAAAAGAAATGTGGAAGACTCAGTCTCTCTTCTCTGCACAGTAATGCTATGATGTCATATCTTTTTGTAATATTTCTGACTACCTTCAGTATCAATTCCATGCAATAGTTACAACATAGCTTGAGAAATATATATCTAAATGCATATGCAAGTTCACTTAACTAAAAATATGCACATACAACTGCATATAAATTGGATTAGACGGTAATATGTGTGATAGAAATGTAACTAAACTATATTTTCTAACCCTGTGTAAATCATCTAAAGGAATGTGATGCCAGTCACTTCATTGCTATCGATTTATATTACTGTCATATTGTTTCTTATTTTTCCTCTTCTAGTTTTGAAAGATAGCCTAAATAATATTTATAAGGTAAAACACTACTTTCCAAGTTGTCATGAGATATAATAAATTATAAAAGATGAAAGTTGAGTTTTCCTTAAAAATAACTGGAAGTACTCAAACTATGCAAAAGAACCTATTCTTGTAGGTATTTACCACATACAATGAGGAATGTTCCTTGCGTGGGAAAGTAAATTACCTGAAAGATCTAGAATATTTGAATAGCAGCCTCATGAAACCACACTCAGTCTAAGCAAGTTCCAACAGGACAGTCTAGAGACTATGACAGAAGGGTAATAACCAGAGTGAGCTACTGACATTGATCCCAGAATTTCCACTAATGTAGCCAAGATACTCTTTGATGAAGTCACCCTGTTTAGGTTCATTTTGTTCAAGAACCTACCCCCAGCACCTTCATTTTTTCAAAAGAGGCAGTCCTGAGTAAGTTTGGTAACTTTGCTTGATAAGATCACAAAGATGGGACAATAAATAAGCACAATGAAGACGTGTGCTTTGTAAATGAAATATCTTCCTGTAGATGGTTAATATCAGTTTATATTGTAATTTTACACATGCGAAGATAGAGACTGGATGATTGTGCACTATAATTAACCAGTAATATGTTAATATTGGGTAATGGTAGAAATTGTACACTTAAGAAAAAAGCATATTTGATGTCAATTTTATACCTTTCAATGAACTACTAACTCAATACTCAGACATAATTTTTTTTTGTTTTTCTAGTTTATATTAAGGCTTATAATTCAACAATATAAAAACACTGTCTTAAAATATATTGCTTAATGGTTTTGATAAGAATGCAAGAAAGGCTATAATATTTATCCATCCAACATGTTGATAGATTGAGTAATATACATGTGCATGTAAACAATACACACACACACAAACATGCCCAAGAGCACAAGGTGTCCATATATGGATGTGTGCTTACATATGAATTTTATAAAAAAATAATCAAGTTCAAATACTGTGGGACTTTTACGTCCTTATCAGTTCTGCAAGTTAGAACTATGCAAGCTGTATATATTAGATTCTACAGGACATTTTTGGAAGACATATATTGAGTTATTGTTATGGAAATTGCATGCGTCATACTAACTATCAAAAAGAATAGTTTTGTTTATTTATAATTTATTGTTTAAAAGATCCTTAGAAAAATGAGATATGAAGATTTATAGTCCTTTACTAATGTTCAAAATATATCCAAATAGAATATATGAATAAAATCATTTAGCTTGAATATATTTAAATTGATAGTTAAGGAGCCTTACCCATTTGCCTTGAGATCAGTCATGCAGGCTTTTGTTAAAATTATAGGACCTTTATGTTTAGTTACTGCAAGTTGGCATCTGTATATAAGCAATATGCACAATGGGATTGCTATTGTAGTATAAAACAAAAGACCATTGTGTGGCATCTGAAATAGCATGTCTGTTTTTCCATAATATCCCTAAGCATGAATTTCTTACTCTTTGTAAGGGTAGCCAAGGTCACAACATTGACAGCACAATTAAAAAACAACAGAAAATAATGCACATCTGGAATATAGCAATGAAGGCCAGTTGCTTTTTAAATGCATACCTTTTACTTATTCTGTGTTTATGAATGTTCTAATTAACATTGAGGGTGGTGCATGATCACATTTATACACTGATCCGTGTGTCTACTGAAGATTTCTGCTGTACTGCATACTTATAATCATGCCACGAGTTTTTGGTTTGGTGGAAAACACAGATAATACATGATCATGCTAAAGATATTTGTACCTGAACTTGAAGTTAAGTATGGTAAAGGGAAAACAGGATCATAAATAGATTTATGATTCAACAAACTAGATTTTTGAGTCCTGGGAGCCTCATGGGGAAAAGCTGATTATCTTCAAACATGCAGGGATGAAAATAGTGGGTGCTAGGTGGGAAACATCAGGCAAAAAGAGTGTCCAGAAGGTGCTGAGATAGGAGGACTTGACATTTATGTAAACTTCACATGATTGGGAAATGACCAAGTCAGTTTTGAACAAAAGATAGTGGAAGAAACTAGAGGATGGATCAGACACCATTTATTGTTTCTCAGTTTTCTTCTAAAGAGAATGGCAAGACCTTAGAGGATAGTTGTGCTCCTCAGAAGATTTCTGAGCTGGTAGAGGATACCCATGAATGTTTCTGAATACTACTGAGCATGAACTGTTGTGAGCTCATTGGACTCCATACGATGCTTAAGACTTATTGGAGAGAAATACAAGTATTACTAAGTATAAAAAAGAAATAAAGAAGAGGGAGCATCCTGCTGAAGCAATGGAGAGAAATAGCTATGGTGAACTCCTAACCTCCATACCTACGTCAAAAGTTGGAACTTCTCTTTGCAACACGGACTGCAACAGAAAAACACAACCAGGCAAAACAGAGTTTTAGAGCCCAGTCCCAACTGATACCATACAGAACAACTGTTCCCAAGGCCCAGGCATCATTTCAGAAGCCGGGTGGAGACTGGTGACAGAAAGATGAGCAAAAGCCAGAGGCACAGGGAGTTTCTTTGAGATCATATCTCATAGGAATGTCAGGAGCTCTCCCTATGAACTCTTACGAACATGCTTTTTAAAGATGGCTCTAATAAGGCGGACACAAATAAACATCTTAATGTGGACAGGGAAAGCGGGCTCACGAGCTTTCAACTCTAGCCATAAAACTACAGGCAATTATAGAATGCTGAGAGAGGGGGAAATAGTCCTATCGAGGGAAGAGCACACCAGTTGGTTCTCCAATACCAAATGATCGGCCCTAAAAACATATGTAAGTAGTGTTATAGAGAGAGAGAGCAGGGTGCATTCATAAATTATTTCTATATCAGAAAATACATATGTAGCAACATTAATGAAAAGAGGTGATGAATTTGAAAATAAGCAAGAGGGAAGGTACATAGGAAGATATGGAGAAAGCAAAACAAGGGGAAATAATATAATTATGTTATATCTCTAAATACTATTAAAAAAAAATTAAGGCTATGCCCATAGCTCTCTAGAAAGTACCTGATTATGTAACACAAAACACTGAAGCTACAAAGAAAGAGATGCTGAAGGGAAGTGAAAGGAAGGGAGGTCGTAAAAGAGGAGGGAGAGACAGAATGCCAGAACAGTCGAGATGTCTGTTTATTGAAAGCGCTGTACAGTCAATGAAGATGGTACTGAACAGACAGTAGGGAAATAAAATTGGAAGAGGTCACAAAGGGATTGGAAGAAAGTGGTTGAAGCAGGGCTTGAGCAGAGACATAACTAGGAGGACAACTCCAAAGCAAGTTTAAATAAGTGTTGCATTAGAGGGAAGCTAACCAAAGCTTGGCAGGGCCTGTTTAACTGTGACTCTGATAACTCTTACTCACCAAGAGATTAAAGCTCCCCGCAATGTTGGTAATTTATAGATGCACTTTATGAATCAGCAGTTACCCTTGGCTCCCTCATGCCAGGAGCTGTTAGCGCTTACTTGTTATTGCTTATAGTGAGTAGCAAAGAAACATACTACATAAAGAAATATGTACACTAAATATCTGTGGAATTGCATTAAGACTACCTCCTTTGTTCAATTCTTCTTTGCTCCAACTTTCCTTTGCCTCTGCCTATTCTAGATTAAGGAAAAAAATAATAATTTCTCTTTTTTGCTGAGCTTGCCCATATTGAGTACAAATTAAAAATGAACCTCTTAATGAGTTCCTAGATATGTACAATTTAAATGTTCTGTTTTTTTGGTTGGGCTATCTCTTAGCCTTGTATATTTAAAAAAATATTTCTCTTTAGGATGGAAAAATTTAAAGTTTCTCAGCATAAAAAAGTCATCCAATTTTAATGTGATACATAAGCTAATTGATCAGTACTCAATGTGTATACCAATCAAAACATCACATGGTACCCCCATGAATGCATAATACGTGTCATGCATTAATCATAAAATAAAAAAAATATTTATGCCAATTGAAAACTCTGGCACTCTATTGGAAATACAGAATGTGTGGTTTCTCGTTTATGTGTTGGTATACTTGAGTAGGCGGCAAGGAATGTTCTCTTCATATAAACTGACAAACCTATAGAAAATGGATATTCTGACATTGTTTTGTTAAACTTAGGTTTTCTATTGTCAAAATAAGAGATTAACTGGAATCAGTGTTTACATTTTGTAATGTTGCTGTCACATTATATTTATTTTCTTAATTATCTTAACAAGAGAATATATTATTGCTTTGCATGTGTTTGCTTCAAAAAAGATAATTAAGATCTTGAGATTTATTTGAGTTTATAAAACAAATTTTAAGTACACAAAATCATTTTACAATTGAAGTTTTATATTATATTTATTTGGCTACAGAATACTAGTGCTGTTTTAAACATAAAAAAGTTATTTTATTCTTAGGCTTTTATAGTGATTCTTGTACAATATGGGTCTGACTTAATATAAGTTAGTAATAATTAATTTAATTTTAAAAATCCGTATCATTTGAAGAAATTGCATAGAAAGTACTAATCATGACAATGTTTAGCAGTATTCCGACATTCTCCCTAAGGAGTCTCAAAGCCCTGTCAAAGGTCTCATTAATTCTCAGAGGCTCCCTATGAGGAGTCACGAAGATCGTTGTGAAGAATCTCTATTCAATAGGACCAGCAGTTATAGCCTCAACAGGTACAGCTTGCTCAACAAACATGCTGACTTGCTTTCAGGGAAGTGAGTTTAGAATTTTCCTTTAAAAGAAATGAAGAAAATTGATAATTTATTCAAAATTTAGTGTGAAAATAGATGTTCTCAGCTCTTTTTTTCATCTAAATGCAATTACCTGTTATTCCTATGACCTATTTTCAAAATTCCATTAAAGCCATTGAGTAACAAGATTTTAGCAATATTTAGTCAGGTGTCATTTGACTATTGGCAATCAAGATTGATAATGCCTTAAATAGGGGAATTCCAATCAATGACCATCATCTATACTATTGACTAAACGTTTAGCTACGTTAGTAATAAGCCAAATTTTAAACATTTCTAACAATTGGTTATTTTAAGGGACAACTAAAGCACTAAAATAATATTGTCTTTTCATAGGTAATTAGAAAATTAACTCAGTATGAAGGTGAATCTATATGTTCTGCTTTGAAAGTATTGCCTTTTGTTACTATTGGATATACCAATGCCCTTTCCACTCTAAGGTCAAAGTTCAAATTAAGCCTCTATCCTAAGTAAATTGAGATGAATGGGTTGGCCTTTGTCCCTGGTGTAAAATAGTCCATATCACAAGATCACCATATATCTGTGTATCTGTTTTTACACAATTGGCATAATTGGCATCTTCCTAGGAGTTGACTGGCATCAAAGCCTAAGCTACATCTTACTATGAGGGAAAATTATTTTCTAGATCATGGACTTTTTAAAAATTTCTAAATATGGCCCAGAACATATCTGTTGACTTGTGACAAGAGAGAATTATATTTCATCATAATCAATTTGGTAATTGATAACAGCACAGTAAAAACCTAATACATTTACAAAGATGGATGTGCCTTTGGGAAATAGCAAGATAAATGGTTTGGAATAAATTTGAAGAGCCTACCACATTTATCTAACCAGTTAGTTTAATTACTATATCCATTCATTTACGTTAGGAAATGCCAAGTTTTCTTTAAAAACTTGAATGAACTAAAACTATTCATATGTATCATAAACTTTGAAAGTTAACTTGATAATAATAACACTAATGATAGTAAACTCTGGTTGGAAAAATAGTTTCAAAACTTAATTTATAGATTCCTAAACTGATAGTGTATTTATATAATTTCTTAACAGTTATATTACATGTGTTGATAACATATCAATCAGAAGAAATATATGTCGATCTATATGCATATATAAAGAGAAATAGATTTCTATGCTGATAGTGTATTCATGTAATTCCTTAATAGTTTTATTACATGTGTTGATAAATATATGTCTATATATATGAGAGATAGATGCCCAAGAAATAATACAGCTGTGTGGAGTATAATAACTTAAAGTTATGAATGACAAATAAGCTAATGTACAGAGATAAGTATCTTCAGGTTCAAGTTGCTCATATTCTAGTTATGTTATACTTCTTGGACAAAGTAATCTTTAAAAACATTTATTTATTATTTTTAATGCAGCCAGATACACTAAAGAATGTGCAATGAAATTGTTTAACATTTTATATTGAAAATTTATAAGTAAATATAGTACATTTATCCCACTATCCATCTATTTATCTAAGTGAAATGAAGAAATGGCTATCTCTTAATTTCCCTTAATTTTAAGATCTACTACCCATGTTTGAGTTAGAAATTTATTAACACTTTAATGGTTTGCCTGTCTCTTTAAGGAAAATCAGGTACACCTTTCTTCTCTGCAATGTGTATGTGTATACATCACGATAAGCACAAAACAACTTGCATTTCTGTTTAGGTCTTAGCAATCTTTCCAAGTAATTGAGAAAATGTAAATGCACAGAAATATTGGATTATTCAGCATTGCCACACATTTTGTAAAATCCCTAATCAAAATGAGGAGTCTTCAAACACACAGAATTTATAGTTTAACTTTAATAACTGGTCTTTTTGTAAGGTAGAGTGTCTAGGTAGTTGAAAATCATTTATATGAATACT
This sequence comes from Microtus ochrogaster, assembly GCF_000317375.1. NCBI lineage: Eukaryota > Metazoa > Chordata > Mammalia > Rodentia > Cricetidae > Microtus > Microtus ochrogaster. The sequence continues at coordinate 76,654,718 of NC_022010.1, forward strand.
CTACCTCCAACATCTGTTTGTCCTCAATATTTCCATTCCTGTCCTTATTTAACAGTGTTTAAGACAATAAATAACTTGGAGAAATAAAATAAAGTATTTTAAACATGCATAATGAATTTAAAAGGATTAGTTTTTTATGTCTCTAAAACAAACTGTTTTTGGTTAAAAGGATTGGAGGCTAACGAGATTGGAGAAAACATCATAGGTTCTTGTGTGAATAACAGTAAGCAGGGTAATATGTAAGAGAACGCCTGCATCACCCTTGGCATAGACCCAGTGCTAAGCTTGCTCTTCTCTAGCTGCTGAGGTGGAGACTGCCTTCTCTGCAGCATCTTTTCCTCAGAGAACAGCAAGATGACAGGTAGGGATGGCATGGCCTTTGTTAATAGGGGCTATCCTGGAAATGAACTGCTGTGTATTAGGTCATGTTTCTTTGAAATGTACCAGATTATCTGTTTGTAAAAAAGATATGATTAATGTGTGTGTGTGTGTGTGTGTGTGTGTGTGTGTGTGTGTCTGTACAGAGTCAATTTGTTGTTTCTCTCACTGATAAGAAATTAATGCATTGATTTTTTTTAAAAATGAATTTCAATTTCCTTCATTGATTGAATAGCCTGCTCCATATACAATCTCCAACTCCAACTCCAAAGATGTCAAAACATTTCAGTTCATTTTATTGCTCTTTGTGAAGCATTCCTTTGACATTCTTGGTGCATTTTAGTTCTCAAAACAATTGGAAGCATATGCTTACAAGATCCATGATGAACTGGTTTTGCCATGGCTGTTGCTATGAAGTTGTAGTTAGAGAAAAGACGATTTCTTTTAGTTTGGAATGCCATTTCTCTCTTAACACTGAAAATGCACAGGCTCTTCGGTTAATATTTATGTCAAGGGTGTGAACCGTAATTTGATATGAGAAAAATATTTTCCTGATGAAAGAAAACTGTAAATCTCATGTGTTAGAAACAGAGTGAAATGAAGACAGCTTTTCCTGAGAAGTTTCCTTCTGTGGTGCTCTCATATTCCAAGGGAAGTGATAGAAGCCATTTTATTTGGGTTCTTTTAAAATGAGATTTAAACGATCACCCACTAAGAATAATCTTTGTATACATGAGCATTGCAAAGAATTAGGCATAATCTTTTTTCTATTGTTAATTTCTGAAATATCTTACCAACAGTCATTTAAGAGTCAGCAGTAATACTTCTCCTAAGGGGAAATACGTCTACAAAGTATAATTCAAGCACATTAGTTATTCATTTGCAGGGGCGGGAGAATGGCATGCAAACAGCAGGAGAGAACGCAGAATGCGGAAGAGAATATGTGAATGAAGACGGGAATGCTTTTGTGAATATTAAATTTAGTGAAATTCAAGGGCAGTAAGTAGCACCACATATTGTACAACCCACACTTAGAGGATGCGTTAGAAAGGAAAGGGGAGCACAGTGGACCCCAAGAGCTACTGTTTGGTAAGGTAATATGATCTTTTAAAAACATTTATTTTTGTTTGTTTATTTATTTAGTGTTTTTGTGATATATATATCACAAAAACACTAAATATATATATATGTATGTATATATACATACATATATATATATATATATACATGATTGCCACAGGGTCCGTTTAGACAACAAAAATAGAATTTGGTAACTATCATAGATTATTTATGGTTCACAAAATGTAAAATATTTACTGTCTTGTTCTATATACAAATATCTATATAAAAATAGATGGTAATCTCTGAGTAAAAAGGTGGCACTTATAACTTAGTGTGAGATATTGAATTGTTTACCAATGGTCAGTTATAAAAAAGCAAACATAATGTAATAGGTATGAGACAAATAGTGCCGGGCGGTGGTGGCGCACGCCTTTAATCCTAGCACTCGGGGAGGCAGAGGCAGGCGGATCTCTGTGAGTTCGAGACCAGCCTGGTCTACAGAGCTAGTTCCAAGACAGGCTCCAAAGCCACAGAGAAATCCTGTCTCGAAAAACCAAAAAAAAAAAAAAAAAAAAAAGAGAGACAAATAGTAATGAAAATGAGGAGGTGGGCTGAGCTCTCTATGAATATGGAGTGAGAAGTATAAGAGAATGAAGATAATTTTCCAGACAAAGAAGTTGATATGGTCATCATAGCCTTGATTTTGTGTAGATTTGTTTTAAATATTTTTAAACATATTTAGATTTCTTTATTTAATGTGTATTAGTACTTTGCCTACATGTGTTAGTGTGTACCACAAGACCTGAAATGATTTCAGATTCCTTGAACTGCACGCAGTATGGAATGTGTGTGAGTCATCACATGAGGGCTAGAAACCAATCCAGTGTCCTGTGCCATAGTAGCAAGTGCTCTTAACTGCTGAGCCACATGTCCAGTTCCTCAAGTTGATACGTACAACACAGATGTAAAAGTTGAGTGAGGGTCAATAGGTAGAAACTTTACAAAACACCTGCTAACTCAATGGGAAAATAAAAAGGATACTAAGAGAATTGTGCTCTGATGGAATCCTTTGTTTTTAATTCAGTAACTTCTAATACTTCAATTATGTAAGTATAAACAACATGAAGCCATGTCTATGTCAACAAGTCTACTGGTGTAAGATGGAATGGCTTTCTTTATCTCAGCCTGGTAACTATGCATTGAACCCCCCTTTTGTTAGAAGCATTCTTTCACATATACTGGCGCTGTCATGTTCAGATAGCACACACAAATTGCTTGTTCTTTTACTGGACTTTTTATTTATGGCTTTTGAGTAGACAGAACATTGCCTTCAGGAGGTCTCCAGAGCTTCTGTAGGACATGGTTTTCTCTGAAGATTGTAGGGGTTTCTGAAATCCTAATCTTCTGATATTTAGAATGAAATCTTGTTAAGAAAATGGGAGTATTTTTAGAAAGAATGAAGCTAAGAAAAAGAAATTTGGATAGACACAAATCCAGTATTACTGACACCTCTATAAAACAGAGGAATATGGATGGACACAGAGCCAAAGATGTAGGGAGCTTCCATAGGAAGATGAGGCAGAATTTGAAACAATTCACTTACCAGCCAGCGTTTCAGCCACTTGTCAGAAGCTGGAAGAAAGTGACAAGGAAGATTTTCCCCATATTCCTGGAAGAAGCCATCTCTGTAAGATGCTTGGATTTGGAACAGTGGTCTTCAGAATCTCAATCTATTTCAGGCATTAAAATCACTCAGTTTGTTATATTCCCTAGTCTTTTAAACTGCCACATAATCTTGATTCTAACTTTCAAATCATGTTCTGTGACTCTTCCTGATTCTATACTTTAGTTAAACTGATATAGCTCACTTTGTAGAGCATACAGAGAAGTCTGCTTTGTACATCTTATCAGCGATATTCTTTTCCAGTTCTTATCTTTGGATAACTCCAGGACTCTGTGAGTCACTTAATTTTGATAATTTCTTTACAGATAAAGCAGATTTTTCCTCCAATTTCACACTTTATAACATTTTGCACAGTTATACTTAAATTTCTAAATTGAATATATTTTGTGTTTATTATCCAACAATTAGAAAATTTATTGACCCTGAAAGTTCATGTAATTTGAGTATTTCTCCACAAATTATCCTCTTTTTAATTCAACCCAGAGTTGAATTTATATTTATATACTATAAACAAATCAAAACAAAGGTCACTATATTTTCATGGAATTGTCAAACCATCTTCCCTCTGTTGAATAGCATGATTAGCAAAAGTTAAAAGAAAATAATTTACAAAGCATGAATAGGAAATGAATGCTAAGCATTCCTTATGTTTATGATTATTTCACTGGTTCTGAGAGAACTGTAGGTAGGTATTTAAGGAAATACTTAATAAATATGAAAACAATTGCCCTTTAAAATTATGGTAAGCAAGTATTTAATCCAAACAGGGCTAATAAATTGCACAAGGGAAAAGAAATATAATTGCATCTAATCACTATCATTAAAAATAGTATTTAACAGGTTTATGCTTTTACCTCAGTGCTCTGAATACCAAGTAAACACTGCCTGTTATTTTTCTAAGGTATGATTCCTCAGAAGAAATGAGCAGATTGGTCAGGACACAGTATTCACTAAGTGGAAAAAGCATATTCCTTTTGAAGTCACCTGTGGGGTGAAGCAGAAAAGAGGGGAAATGCTCTCTACTGTTGTTTAAAATTCAGTGACAAGATTGCCTTTCCATACAAGGGAGTGAGAGCGAGGTTGCAGGCAGCACATTACAGAAAACAAAGATCAACAGGACAATATGATTAATTTGAAGTTAAAGGATGGAAGGGCCCCATTTGTCACCCACTGCCAATTTGCAGTAAACCTTAGCATTTCATCAAAGGGTTTCTGTGTACAACCTTAAAGCAATCAGCATTCCTGGAGCTCAAACCTAGGCTGTCTTGGTCCTCTTTGAGTCCAGAGTTCCCGTGATTAATCTCCGCTCCTCTCTGTCAACATGAATATTAAGTGATTTCCTCCCTAGTGCATTATTAAGTTGTCTGACTCGCTGCTACTTGCTGGGGAATTCACAACTTGACCCTCACACTGAAGGTGAACAGATAGGCCTTCCAATGGGCATGATGCGATTCTCTCTTCTTCCACGTGAAACATGCAAACATAGTGTTTTATCCCTAACCAGAGATTAAGGCCTGAACACATGTAAAAAAAAAAGGGGGGTAACATAACTAGATCATATTTTTTAACATATTCAAAATTTGCTATTTTCATAACCATTTTTGTAAAAAAATACTTGATAAACATATACAGATGCACAGCATTTACATAACAATTTAAGGTCCCTCAAGGACAAATGAGCATGCTCATTAAACAGGTAATGATAATATTTCACTTTTATCACTAGTACTGTGCACATTTATGAATTATAGGTGCAAATTCAAATGTATATTTGCATAAATATCCAAGTATGCTCAATTTGTTTTCACAAATACTAGTAGGCGAGGTGAAAGAGCGTTCCTGTCCCTGTGTCTAAAATGGAAACCTTACCACGTCAACCTGCCTTGCGTGTTCTCATCTTTCTTCGCTTTGAGGTTCGGTTTTAAAATATGGCCCCTGCCACCTGTGCCATACTCCATGACGCAGAGGAAGTTGTTAGGAGCAGATGATATTTTTATGTGTCTTTCTTCTTCACAAACGCCCACTAATGTGATTACCTACATTCCTGAGACGGTCTTTTGTGTTCCTCTATTATATTTTGAACAAATCAAGGCAGAGTCTTTTCTAGCACATTAGGGTGTTTATTAGTTCAGCTGGTTTTCTGACAGATGTTTCCTTTAGGGCAGGGAAAGAACTAATATAGCCAGTGAAATTAAAAAAAAAAAAAGACATGACCTGGGTGACACAGTTTTGTATTTTTTAATTTTTGAGTACCTGTCTCTAGGGAAAGCAGCAGCTTTAATGTTTTTTTTCCCTGTTTATGACACTGGAACATTACCTGCAAATAGATTTAAAAAAAGAGTCAATGAGCAAGCACAATAATATGAAGAAATAATGTCATTTCACAAGAGCTTACTTACTGTGCCCAAAGAAAAGGCAAGTAGCAAGATGGTCTTCCAAAACTTCATTAGAAATGTGTGGTGTATTGTCATTCTTTCTTGCCTGTGATTTAGAAGAAAAATTTAAAAATATTAAATTAACTTTTGTACTGCTAAAACTGTCCTGTTGTTACATTTCCAGAACACTACTTGCAATTGCAAATCTAGAAATATAAATACATCAAATACGTTTAAGTGTATTCAAATGAGCTATTATTGGATATGTATAGTAGAATGTATGGTCTCTTATAAATTAGGATTGTAATTTCTCTCAACAGCAACATTCCCAGGTCTATGTTCATTAGACATCATGTTTTTCATGTTAATTCCAATGAAAGAACACTTTCTTTTTCATGTCATACCTGCATTTTCTGGCATGTAATATCGAGTGTCTTGTTGATGCACTGATACTTCAAGAGAAATATATACTCAATAATAATTCACATTGGTAACATTAGAAAATTACCAAAGTTTTTGCTGAGTTTCACCTCTTGAAATGATATGAGATTTTGGTCCTTGCTTATACAACCTCAAAATGGATAAGTAATACTGTGTAGATGGTTGTTCCCTTCAGTCAGTAGCTTCCTGATGAGAAAAATAATGAACAGAACAATAATGTTACTTCACCTTTATGTTGATATAAATAACAAAATGTAGTCTATATTTTCTGTAGCCATATCATTTCAATCGTGTACCATCTTTTTTCCTGTCATCTTAGTGGGACTTTAAATTAATGTATTTTTTTCTAATGAAGAGTAATTTATGAACCATCTTTTGATCCCATTCACAAATAAACATCATTCTAGTACCTAAAACCAACATAGTGTTACAACATCCTTGTCACTGGAAATCGTAAATTATGTTGAGAAAACAGACACTACACTTTAACTAGGGTCCACGTAATGCACCTCTAGACACGTGAGAATGTAACAGTGCACACCTGTGTTCTTACCTTTGAGCAGACTCTTTGTTTTTCTAGAACATTTTGTCTCAGACACTCCTTTGAATGGACTATGCCTAATTAGGTCATTTTTCCTCTCATAACATGGGCTAAGTGATAGCATTGTCACCCTGGCACAGGGAGGTCCCAACAGAGTGAGTAAATGCCATACAGTTGAAACTCTTCAGCTTACGTCTCAAAATTGAGTGTAGAGTCAGTAAGACTGAGATGAGCTCAAAGAGGTAGATGTCCTTACTCATTGAGAGCTGTGCGTCCGTCAGTGGCTTAAGACTGAAATAGATAATAACCAGAGGCCCCCACCAGCCCAGATTTATTGGGTTCTCTTACACATCCAACCCAGTCACGAAGGTTTCTGAAGACACCCAGTATCTCAGCTTCCCATAAGCCATTTTGTGATCTGACTCTAGTCAGAACTATAGGAGTAGATTACCTAAATGCTCACTGGTTTAATTCATCCACCGATATATGTTACGCTTTATGAAGGGTTTTTGACACTCTTTCCTGTTTCATATTATTAACAGGACTGCCTTCCTAGGTGAAATTCACTCCAAGCAGATGGTAGTCTGATTTTACTGTTTGCTAGTTAATCTTAAGTGTTTTGTCCAACAGGAAAAGTGCTTTGAGGCCAATTTCCCATGTGCCCTCTTCAGATACATTAATGTCCTTACTTGACAGCGTCTTGAAATATATAAAAACCAAAGATAATGTTTAAAAAGCAATACATAGCAAATATGAATATTACTTAATGAAACTGAATTTAGATGGCTGTGAAATATAGATTGCTGTGGTTTTTGCCTTTATATGTCCTGGAACTTTTATTTATTTGCTTGCTAAATATGTTCTTGGCACAGTGATGTGTATTCCACAGGTAGTGCTGGTTGGTCTATGGGGGCACATTTAATCTGTGACCTTAATTACAGTTCACTGTGGAAGTTCACTGGGTATAAATGTCAGTGCTAGCCAGGGGCTGTTTTGTTCATATCCCATATGCTTTACAGAATAAATTAGTGCATAGTTCTGAAGTCTAAAAGCCAATTTTAAGAAAGTGTTGGTTGACCAATGTTGAGTTTCCATATGAATCTGTGGCTATTAGACAAACTTCCTGTAGTATAATCAAGTGCAGAAGAGACTTGGAGCCCTTTAGGTAATCAATAATATCCTCTTACCTTCTTTGTTAGCCTAGACAGAAGACAGGTTGAACAGTAAAGCTTGGGTGACGAGTAAGCAGGTTTTGCTCTCATGGTGGTGTCTTTTGTATCCTGTATTTCTTCCCAAGCAGTGTTATGCAAATGAACCAATTAATGTTAGATAAAACGGTCTTCACTCTCTCATGGTGTTTGTAACTAGAAGGGCACCACTGTAAGTCACGTACCTATTCAGGGTCCTCTCCAGGCCGCAGCAAGGGTCTGATTAGCTTGACTGGGGAAGACAATCGCAGAGGCATCTGCTCCGTTAATTTTGAGGGAAAATTTACCAGATGGAGGCTGAAGATTTAAGTGATTAGAAGGTAGTTGATTGGAATACAAATTGGATTAAAAGAAATTAGATTGATATAAATCGAATTGAGTCACAACAGTTTGTGTTGTTCGTACCAAGGGCCAGTGGATTATGGGAGAAGCAGATGCTCCAATGAGATAGGAATTAATGTGGCTTTGACAGTCCATCTGCGAAGGTCTGAATATCGAGTACATCCCTAATCTCTCTCTCCATTTATCAATGCCATAATGTTAATTAGTACTTCATTCATTAAGTTACTTACAGGAGAAAAAAAAAATCTCACCCCATCCCCTCTCTGCCCGAGAATTTGTTATTCTGCCAAGAATTAGAAAGCTCTTTGCAGCTCAGCTAGTTACAGTAGACTGTGAGAATAGACCTGTGTCCTCTGCCTCATGCATACAACTGCCTCTGGCACCAGGGCAGCAAGTTTCAAAATATTTGCTTGTGTTTTTCTCTTCATAAACACATATCTAGTGGACTCTTGTGCATAAAACAGTGTGTAACTCTGTTGACATAATTACATATGTACATTATACATTTTGATTTTTTGTAAGACACTCACTGGCAATAGATATGTATATAAATATATAAAAACATATATATTGTTAAATAAATACATGTGATGTTAATATCAAGTGTCAGATTCTTTCTTGAGAGAAAATAAGTAGAATGTGGTTCCTATGACTGTGGATGCATTGTGGCTTTTATGTATGTTCATTAGCTGTGCTGGTCTAAGAAAAATTGCAGGTTACTGGAACTACCTTGTTTGGGTACATAGCATTTGACCCTGCTTGTCATAGAAAAATATTCACAGACTTGGAAGTAAATGAAGCATCATTTTAAATGCTCATGTAGTACTGGGAATATGACCCATTACAATCCGATGGTCATTGAAATTGAAATCTCATTATTATACCTTAAGCTATAACAGTAATACTTGCTGTAAGGAAGGCAGTTCTATCTTGGATCACATTGAAGGGACCTGAGGAACTGGAGACTCCTTATGATCTCAGTTCTCAGGCACTTTGGGGATGTGTGGATTCCAAAGACAGTCTGAGAAGATGCCACGGGGTATTACTAATAATCAGGGAAATGTAATTCATGGTGGGATGGACTAAGAGGGAACCTAGAATCTGCTATGAGAGAGCACAGCATTGAAGGTGGTGGCAAGTCATTCAGAAACAATCTTGGTACAGACAGACACGGGCTGCTTGCCAGCGCAAGCAGGGAGAATTTCTATTTTTGTTAACTGAGGGAAGGCAATTGCTCGTATAAAAGCATATTAAGTGTTGTAAAATTTGGGGCTTGTTGGATAATATCCTACGAGTCATGATCACTTTCAGCAACGTGCCTACCACAGGAATGACTATGTATACATATTCCTGACACAAGCTGACTGGAGTTCTATGCAATACTTCCCAGGCCCTCTCACTTGGATGTGTTTTGTAATCCTTCACAGAATCTAATCCTTTCAAATCCCTTCTTCTTCTACTGCAAAGACAATGTGTTATCTGAGAGCCAGAACTGCGTGTAAGTTCTGTATCAGCACTGCTGATTGTATGCACACTGTTCTCTGTGGCCCTGCATTTACAGGCTGTATTAGGCTACCATTTCTAATCTGTACTCCTAGATTTCAGTTGATCATAATGAAAAAGAGTATCAACCCACAAACCACAAAATTCAGAAAAAGAGAAGAGCAAACTCTGAAACTTAAGACTGAAAAATTTACAATTATTTAACAGAGGGACTCTGGATGATGAGAAAAATCATGGGAGTTTGTCTCTTGCTATTGTATGAGAAATTAAATAGCACCTAAAAATAATTTAGACTTCAGGGGTCAACTCCTCATTTTGTTTGGACTCTCCAGTGTTCAGTCTAATTGTTGTTTGTCTAATTGGTGGCAGTCATTCATTAAGAGCCGTCAGTACATCAAGGTGGGGCTCATTGAGCCTGGAGGAGTTATACATGTGTTCTTATTCATGCCTTTGTTTCTGTGACTGATCATTGGGTGTTTAATAACTTTCCGAGACCCGATGAGGATAATTAAAGTAATCGCTTGGTTGTAAACTAATGACAACAGAGATACAGCCTCCTCCTTTGCTGATTGTTGATAGACTTTAGATAATTGATATATTTTCCCTCTGAAATTTGTTTCTGTGTTTTTGTGCATTAGAGCTCAAATTCCATATGCTGGACACACAAACAGCAAGGCTGATGAACATATGTCAACTACATTGATGGAATTGTCTTTGTTTCTACTAATGATCTCAGGAGTAATGTGCAGAGGTTAATTGAGGCCCCTCGTTAGTAGATAACATTTTTGTACATATTTACAAGCACTCATACTCCATATGGAAAAAACAGTCAGCAGGGTTAAGCCATGGCTTGCTTTGATATTTCAGGAGTTATATTTTGTACAGCTGACCTATGGGCCCATGTCAAAATGTACCATTTACATAAATATCTCCAGGTCTAATTACCACATATAGGATTCTCTATTTCAGTTGTAATCCCTTGTAGCCAATGGATTTTTAAACTCAGAAAGTGAGTAACATGGCCAAGTGTTAATGTAGAAAGGGATGTTCTGGTACCTCAGACCAAGTCCATCAGTGACAAAGGCTTTGTGGATACGCGAATAAATGTCCAAATAAATGCTGAGCCTTGGCATTAAGGTCCAGAGTTTTACACTTCATGGTAAGACTCATAGAGCAATTTGCTTAATCCTGACTGTGTAAACTGGATTTAGAAAAGTCCAATTTGTAAATCAGCTGGCTGGTGGATTTCTATTCACCAGGGAGATGAAAGAATTCAGGGATGTTCAATAAAGTTTGAGAGTTTTACTAACAAACTTTTTTCAAAGAAAACATTTACGTAGATATTCTGAAATTTTTATTAATTTTTGTAGAATCTGAACAAACGTGGAAGGAAAAAAGACACTAAAATCAGACAAACTATATGCTTTGGCTCATGACATTCATTGTAGAACTGAGATTTAAGAGAGACAGTGACAGTGGGAATGACGGACATGCACACATCTGGAGAAAAAGGAAGATTGCATAGGGATCTACGGTAAAGTGGACATGGAAGTCATTGAGGGGTTCAAGCCAATTATTGAGATACTGTCCACTTAGAAACTAGGAGAAAGCTAGAGAAGATGTCAGGAAGGAGAGGAGGAAGAGAGCTGACCCAAGGATAGGAATGAAGCCATGCGTCTGAAAATAAAATCTGAAGAGATCGTGAAACTGCAGGTGAGCTCCTGAGAAAAGCCTCCAGCTTTCCAGAGCTGAAGATTGTAGAGATGTGAGGCTTGGGTCATAGAGATAATAAGTAACAGACTCAATGAGACAGAATGCGCTCCGTGGGAAGTACTGAGGAGAGGTTTAAGTCAGACTTACCTGGGGATCCATTAACTAAGTCCAGAATTACAACACTCTAAGTCAGTTCAATAATTTACACACAATTCAAGGACAGGGGCGTTCACTATTTTGTTCCATTTATGTTAGAAATTTATGAGAAAATAATATCATATTCCTTCTGAAGGCATGTAAATATGCACACATCTCTCTTACACAGAGACACACACACGTGCACGTGCGTGCGTGCGCGCGCGCACACACACCCCACACCCACACCCACACACACACACTTGGTTTTTCAGTAAAGGACCACAGAACTTATTAATTACAGGATGGCCACTCTGTTCTTATGTTCACATACTTTCCATTTTCTTCACATTTTTTCATTTGCTGCTCTTCTATAAAGTACCACCGGTCAGAGTCTGATGCACTGAATACCAGACTGTGAAGGTCATATCCAGACCATATCCTACCCTAAGCTGTCTTCCTGTTGGTTTCCACACCACTGCAGCCCTAGGGCTCTTTTGGCCTTCCTGTCAGCCTCCTCCTTCCAGCTTTATCAAGATGATTTCTGTTTTCTACTCCTCTGGCTTTGATACAATAAAGTGTTACATTTTCAGTGGCTGAATGAAGTTAATTCAGTGCGCATGTTAATAACCTGCTCACTGCAAATCTAGGATGATCAATTTTACCTGCTCCCTCATTACATAACACTTCAAAGTAAATGCACTGAGTGGAATAGACCACTCCCCCCCCATAAGTTTCCTGAAAAATGGCAGATGTTTTTAAGAGATCTGAAGAATTGGGTCTCTTAAAGTTCCATAGCACACAATTCAAGCAGAGAAAAGATCATTTGAAGACATTTACAGCACCCTTTCTTGGTGCTTTTCTCCATTCGGTAGAAAAATAAGCTCCTTTTCTTTCCTTCACACTGAATCGTTTCACTGAAAACACCACTCAAGATTTTTGTTGCAGCAGTGATATTATCTGATAGTCATTTTCTTCTGAAACAGAAGACATGCTTTGGAAGGATATTTAAAGTTCTGCTAAAGCTCTCACTTTAAAAGCCTTCAAGAGATATCACTAATAGTAAAAGGTAAGACGAAAATAGATCCCCAGAGGAAACGTGCCCTGGCCATTAATGTAATTCATATTCCTTATCTACTATCATAGTTCTCTTTTGTAGCCTAAAATCAGTCAGCCGTTCACATAGCCTTATGATTGGTGGCTGTTCAGAATCATTGTGTTTTCCAAATAAAGCTGTGGAAACGATTTTTTTCTAAAAAAAAAAAAAAAAAGCTTAAATTATGTATATTTATTATTTTAATGTGTTAAATGAAAGAAAATCAAGGGAATTTTGAACTCCAGTTATTTTTGTAGGTTCATGAGCATTTGAAAATCTTTGAAGCTGTTTTGGCATACATACTTTGTATTTAAAAAAGTGGTGTCCTTTTAGCGTAGTGAACATTTTCTATTTGCTTCTGTGTGAAATAGTGTGAACTTGGATTTGTTTTCTGTAGAACTATGATACTATCGCATCCATTCAGGTTGGTCACCATTCACTCCAAGTCTGAGAAGCAAAAACAATGTGATAATACAAGCTGTTTTCAATTAGTTCCCTTACATGGCTCCTTTCCTCCCAAGGTACAGGCTTCAGCAAAGAATTTGAGTATGTTGTTGTACAATCTAAAGAAAGACTGAATTTAAGTCAGCCACTCCCACCATTCTCAAGAACACTTCATCCATTGGGATCACCATGGTGGTCCCCGTGGTGGATAATTTAGTTCATAAAGTATAGTTTTATTGTGAAGTACACTGTATAGTATAGTTATAATTTAGACATTTCAAGAAAAAATATGTTGTAATGGGCAAAGAGTATAATTTCATTTTGTCCATTTCTTGAAACTACTAGTAAGGGCTAAACTGAGATAGAATTATAATATTGAACTTAATTCTATGCTATTTAAATCACACCAGTGAGCCTTTAGAAAATCTGTATTGATGTCCTCTAAACCTCAGTAAACTTCTGATGAAAATCTACGAAGACATAGACAGCGCTTAAAGATTACCTCCCCAGGGGTTTTACAGATTATTCATGAAATCTCATTTATGTTGCTGGAGACATTTTTTTAATAAAATACTTCAGATACTACACATATCTATTCACAAGAAAATGAGCACAATTTGCAAATAAGTTCTTTGACATTCCTAGATAATAATACTTGCTACTAAAACCCTGTACATCTTGTTCATTGTAAGCTATAATGGCTAGTTTATATGGCTTTTATACATGTTTCAAATAAAAATTCCAATGGTCTGACTTTCCCTAAAATGAACATTCTTGGCTGATTGGTGCATTTATGTAACATAGTCATGGCGAACATGATGCTGTCATATTTAGAACTGTAGACAGCATATGACATAAGTTGATCTACCTGCTGAGTTTCAGAGGCTTGGCTCCTTTAGGATCCTGGGAAGTGTGTTACTCAGAGTGACTTTAGCTCACTGGGTAGCAACAGACAGCAGCAGAGATTAAGAACACAGATGTACTCAAGTTACGTATTGAATGACTTCTTACTGTATCAAAAGGACTATATCCTATGAAACATAGTCTGTTGTCTGTACATAGTAACAGATTCCTCTCAGTACAGTGATAGAGGTTGTGATAATGAAACCATGGTACACCACAATAATAGACAGCATTTACCAACTAATTGATTACATAGCATTCAAAACATGGAGAAATATCAGTATATTCAGCATTGTTGTCTGTTTGACACTGCTGTGTACTGAGACAAGTAAACCAAAGGTTGGAGTGAGTGAGAAACTTGGCACCCATAGTTCTCTTCAGTTTGCAATTGAGTTATCATACTCACGGTGAAACATTATTAGCAGATCAGGTCTGCTGTTGGTATACCTGATCATTCCTCAAAAATACTGTGTCTTTTTTATTTGTATTTGTATCCCTTCTTTAGGTAACACCTTTCATTCCCTGGCTTAAGTATAATGTTGAGAAGAACAGACAAACTCTCAAGAGGTGGCTGTTGGCTGAAAATAAGGAAGCGTAAACATAATTGTTTTTTTTTAAGTTTGTGTGCTTCTCTGTGAGCCTGCACACATATATGACACCTTGCATGTGTGGTGAGAAGACAAGCCTTGGCTATGGTTCACACCGTCTAACATGTTTGAGACATGTTTTGTATGCTGTTGCTTATACCAGGCCTGAGAGTCTCAGGGGCATTGCCACCACCCAGCTCCCTCTAAGATTTCTGGGATTTAAAACCATGTGCTGCCGTGTCTGCCCTTGCATGACTTTTGCTCCTCACCCTTTCAGTATAAGCGTTTCAAACATTGAGCCATTATTCCCGACCCTAGTCGTCGTCTAAATACACGTCCATCTCTTGAATCTAAGGAATCTCACGCATTTAACTCACGATAACATTATTATTTTTGATCATAATTGAGCCAGTATTATTTCAAGGAACTGTCTGAATTATAATAATATTTTCAATTCAGTTATTTAAAACTGCCTCACTTATTACACAAGGAAAGAAATTTGTGTGCAATTTTAAACAGATTATCCAAGTTCATTTTTGTCTTTATGATAAAGCATTTTACGTTAGAGAAAAATTAAGCATTCTAAGCAAATTTATAAAAACTAAATATTTAAAGAATATATCACACAAGTTAAATATTTGTGATGATGGGAATAAGGATTTTTAGACAATTACAGGTTTTTTTTTAGTTATAGTCATGGAAATTAAAGGCACCGACACAGAATTATCAAGATATATTGCTTAGAAAGTAGAATAGGAGGCCAGCATAATATCAGTCTATTACGAGTATATCGTGGCCATAAAATTGATGTCAATAGTTTTTAGAAAAATAAATGTTGTTATACAACTTAATGTATTTGAGATTGTTTCATCCTATTGTATTTTGCAAAGGCAATGCAGTTTTAAACCATGGCACAGTATTATAAATATGATAATAAGAAACTAGATTTCAAAGACACAGGAATAAGGACTGCTTTTGTCAATATAAGGCAGGTCTGTCTAACCCACAAAGACCTCTGATTTGGTGGCAAATTACTCTTTAAAGAATATCTTCCACCATTAAGATGGATCGAATTGATTTGAAATTGGACTGGATGGATATCCAGCTGAATTCATTGTCTGCTCACCGAATTGTTGGAACACAAATTTATAAAATAGAAAGTTAATTTCTCTGGAGGAATATTACCCCTTAAATATCTGGGATAAATTCTAATCCATACATAAAGATTTCTCTTTAATGTTACACAGATAATGTGTATATTCCCATGCACTGCCATGCTTCTATACTCAGTCACCTACAGTTACTGATGGTAAGCTACACAAACTCTGCTCTAGCTGTGAAGGCTGTTATTTACCTGCCACCAGGGCTACCTGCTTAGGGATCAATGTCTTGAATACAAGCAGCCAACAAATATACCAACAAGAGATTAAAACTTTCCTAACAAAAGGTACTGAATAGGGCAAGAAAGTGTAGGCAGGAGTAGGGAATGTATTTCAGATTCAATGTTTCCAGCAATTTCTGTTAACAGTGGTAATTGAAATTCATTTGAGAAATTTAGAAAATGTTTTTTGAATCTTAGTTTTAATCCATTTAATATGAACAAAAATGAAAATTTTGAAAAAAATTTACTCACTTTTTTTAAAAAATCATGAATTAAATATTTGTTTTTAAGATATGTCATACATTGCCAAGTTATCATTGGCTAAAAGTATTCATCAAATGACTCAGAGGTCATGGGAGATGGTTCTGTGGGTAAAGTGTTTGCCTCCCACTCTAGCATCCTGAATTCAGATATTGAGTTCTCATGTATAAGACTAGGCAAAGCAGTAGTTGTTAACATTCCCCGTGCTGCTGGGACAGAGACTGGTGGATACCTGGAACCCACCAACTAGTCCTCACAGTGCAAAGCCAACAGAACAAAATGAAGGACTGAACATTGCCTGGCAATTTAAGGTTTTATACTCCCTAAAGAGTTAATAAAACAGAGAACACATGAGGAAAAGTCACTCTGGAAGCTCAGAGTGCCCAGGTCTGGGAGAGGAAATCTCACTGCTATGTACTTGGTTATTTTCTTGGTTCTTCACTATAAAATGAGAATCTGAGTCTCATTTTTGTTTGATGGCTAAGCCTTCTATATAGCATTTTAGAAAATAGGATATATGTAAGGACCTGCTGGATATCCTATTATGAAACTAGGTGCTTTGACAAATAAGTTGCCCATTGAATGATAAAAAGAATCATAAGAATCATGTTTCTTGTTGACAATTCATTTAGAAAAAGTTAGTTTGGCATCTACACTGAAACACAATATCTAAAGTAATATTTCTATGTCTATATTTTGATATTGATTCTAGATTAAGCCTACCTTTAATTTCATAATTTAGTATATTATAGGGTAGCATCAAATATATTTCATGTACTTCCAGAGGTTAGGGGAAACATAAACATATCTAGGTATGGTCTTGATAGAGTTTTAGTAGTATTCAAATATAATAAAGTTCTTACATGTATCCTATCCTATTACAGAATCTCTAGAGGAAAATATTATCTTGACATCTTTTTTTCTACTCTTTGTATTCCATCAAGGGAAGCACACTGTGATGTAGTCTTCCTGAAATAAATGTAGCAAAAGTCATCACGGTTGATTTAGTGGAGTTATTCATGAATTCCAACTTAATACTGATTATTACACGTGCTGATCAATGTAGCACCGGCTCACATTCTGTTTCTGAGAAAAATGTTGAATTGTGTTTCTTCTGATGGCAGAATATAGAACTATGAGTGGGTGGAATTAAATGTATCAAGCAATAAAACATGGATGTAAAATTTCTCCTCAGAAAAGAGACACTCTTGTCAATTTTTCTCAGTGTTTTATGGACTGAATTTTGAAAGAATATTTATAATGGTTTACAGAGGAAAAAATGATATATACTGACTACTTATTATCCTAATGACAGACTTGTCTTTAGTTTGTCTATAATCCATCTATCTATGTATCTATCAGCCATTTGCCCACCATCAAATTATCTACCTATAATCTGTCATCTACCTATCTCTTTTAGTCTATGGAAAAAACTTAAATGAGATGTTCATGTTTGATTTATGCCACAAAAATGGGATAAGCAATAACATTAATAGTAGTTGAGTAATAACCTCTATCCTTCATGTTGAAAATGCTGTTTCTTGCTTATTATAGTCATCAAAATGAGATGGAGATAATCCTCTAATATTCGTCTGTAACTTAAATATTGTCATAATTGTAGTTACCTCCCTGGATTACTTTTACTAGTATAATAGCTTTATGGGAAACTGCTTTGTTTGAACAATGTGATTACTATAAATAAGAATGAATAATAGCATACATTTTAAGACAGAAAAAATTGAAACTCTAGAAATTCTGCTTTTGGAAAAGAACTACCTACTCTGCTTCTAATTTGTAATGAAGTTCTTCTATAAGAAAAATCCCAGGACATTTTAAGAGTCACTGCTTGACCTGCAGAGGTTCCAATTGTTGACAGAGATATTTGTTTTGTAAATTTAAAATAAGGCTAAGTTCTAAAAAAAATACTGTTGTTCTACTGAATAATGAGGCAGGGGCATTTTACTTAAAAAAAACCCTGAAATGAAATCAAGAAGCATACTTCTGGATGTTTGATTGTCATTATCGTATCACATGACTGGCATCACTTCTGAGAAGGAAAGTCCTATAGTCCTTATCAGTAGCTATTGACTCAATATAGCAAAAATGTAGCAGCATTCATAAGTTATAAGTTATTCTCCATTTGCACAATATTTAAAGAACTAACAATGCATGGAAATTTAGAGAAGTAAAACATTCTGAAAACATTAGAAAGTCTCGGAAAAATGGGAGTTTTTCATTGCGTACATTTGAATTGTTAAGAGAGTAGTCAAGGACACATTTGCTGATATGACCATGGGATGTTTGGATATAGCTAAGTGCATGATCTTGTCTGAGTAGAAACTTTAACATTGTGCCTTCTTAAATTCCTTCCCTGCTCCCTGCTCACTGAAGAAACCAGAGATTTGTGCTTTCTAGAAGTATCAAGGGAGGTCATTGGTCAGACAGATAAGACAAATTTGGAAAATCCATGTTCTTTGGAGATGCCATTCCAAAGACAAGGAGGAAAATAGTTAAAGAACAAAATCTTTCTAACTTCTACCCTCCAAGCGCATGCAAACATATGTGAGCATGCAGCACATGTACATGTGGACCCACGCCCATCTTTGTACACATACTTCCATTGTGTGCCCACATACAGTGAAAAAGAAAAGAAACATCTCAAGGCTTGTCCATTGGCACATTCTCTAAAATTGGAAAATACAGAGATTGGTTTGGGCCTGGTGAGGGATTACATACCCATTTGTGAACCATTTAATATTTAAAGACATTCTGGGTGATTCTAATGAATCTCCTTTAATAACCAAAGCAGATGTTTGATTTTTAAAAGTGTGGGTAGTACATTTGGATAGTTTTTTGATTGAAATCAAGTTTAGAAGACATACATTCTAAAATACCCACACCAAATATGTAAGAAATTTGTGTTATTCTTGATTTTTTTTATTTTTAAATCAATCTTATTTTACATTCCATTCCCAGTTCCCTCTCCTTCCTATCCTCCTGCTCCCCCATCTCCTACCCACTCCACCTCCATCCACTCCTCAGAGAGGATGATGTCTCCCATGGGAATCAAGAAAGTCTGTCTCATCATATTGACATAGAACTAAGGTCATCCCTCCTGTATCTAGACTGAGAAAGGTATCCCTCCATAGGGAACAGGCTCCAAAATGTCAGTTCATATACTAGGGATAAATATTGGTTCCATTGCCAGTGGACCCACAAACTTCCTAAGCTACACCACTGTCACTCACTTTCAGGGGCCAAGTTCAATCCTATGTAGGTCCCCCAGCTGCCAATCCAGAGTCAGTGAGCTCCCACAAGCATAGGTCAGCTGTTTCTGTGGGTTTTCCCATAATGGTCTTGACTACTTTGCTCATATTATTGCCTTCCCTCTCTTCAAATGTTCTCTGGGTGCTCAGCCCAATGCTTAGCTGTGTAGCTCTGTATTTGCTTCCATCATTTCCTGGATTGAGCCTGCTCATTCGTTCCTGGCCACTTAGACCCAACATAATCACACAGAAACTATATTATTTGCAATATTGTTTGTCCAATAGCTTAAGCATATTTCTGCCTTACTCCTATATCTTAAATTAACCCATTTCTATTAACCTGTCTATTGCCACATGGTTGTGGCTTACCAGCAAGGTTCCAGTGTGTCTGTCTCCAGTGGCTGTTACATGGATTCTCCCTGACTCTGCCTCCTCTCTCTGTATATCTCTTTCAGCCTGGCTTTACTCTGTTAAGCCATTGGCCAAAAGAAGCTTCTTTATTAACCAATGGCAATAAAACATATTCATAGCATACTCTCATATCACTGGACGAAGACTCTATGATGATATTTAAAGCAGTCATCAATCTGACTACAGTGAAAGGGCAGTTCAGGCACTTTTTGCGCTATTGCTTAGGGTCTTAGCTGGGGTCATCCTGCTGGGTTCCTGGGAATTTCTCTAGTGTCTCCTTTCTCACGAACCTCATATTGTCTCCCTCAATCAAGATAAGTTTTCTTTGCTCTACCTTTCGGTCCTTCACCCAATTCGAACTTCCTGATCACTCATGTTCTCCTTCCTGCTCCCCTTCTGCTCTCCACATTCTCCAATCACACTCCCCCCCCATGCTACTACTTTACTAAAGAGATCTTATCTATGTCCCCTTCCCCAGGGATCCGTGTATGTATGTTTAAGGATGTCTGTCACATTACATATGAACGATCTTGAGTTTCTTTTCTCTTCTTATGATCACTTCAGTTATGGAGACACCAATGATTATCCACAGCTTTCAACAATTCCTATCATCTTTCAGCACCTTTAAAATTTTCTATTTTCCTTCTTTATAATAGCTGGGATGAGATTAATAAAACATTTTAATTAAATTTGATTTCACAATTACCAATTGAGAAATGTAAAGATAATAGATTTAATGTTGGCTACAAGGACACTCTGAATTCTATAGCTATTGTTTTGTTTGCACTACTGTCTGCTCAACAAGTGGGTTTGCATCTTTCCCATTAGTCTCTATTATTAACACTATTTTGAAATTAAAGTTATTTGTTTGAAATATGAAGAGTTCGTGGGGCAATTAAAAAGAGACATTTCAAGAGGATATAGTTTTGAAAAATAGGCATCTATTGTTGGGCAGAGTTAGTCAATATTAAGTAGGAGCAGATGCTGAAAGTTTTTTTTTAGTCTTGTGAGGGCCCATGGCCCTTTCCTTTTCTCTCTTTCTCATATATTTTCTCCCCGTTCTTGACCCCTTCTTTCTTTCTCCCTCCCTTTGACTCCTCCTATTTCCACCAAATATTCTTTCTTTTCTAATAGAACTTCAAAGATATTCTTAACTCATGGTCACACAAAACTGAATCCTCTATAATGTGATGTGTATATCTCAGGAAATAATCTTTTTGAAAATGCCTTTTTAGACTTTTGAGATCTGTAGTCACATTCTGATTTCTGAGATTTCTTCATCTTTATGTTCTGTCTGTTATACTTATTTGAGACCACAACATGTATTAAAAGTCAGTAAGTTCCAGCATTCTGAAGCACTCTGTATGATCACTGCCCCCTGCACCACCCCCTAAACATGGCATAGTATGGGATCCCCTCTGAGTTCTGTTGTCATGTCAGCTTTTGTCCGTGTTGTCACAAAACTGAGTCCTTTGCATAAACCAAGCAGGTTGATAGTTTTTCATAGTTTAAAGACCTACACCTCTCTGAAAACATAGTGAAGGAAATATCATACACCATCACTTATACCTATATTCCTGCCCCCTCAAGACACGAGTTTTTATATACAATTACAAATATTTCATAGAGGTACTTGAGTTTTATTTATTGATTCTCTCAAAACGAAATGTAACTTTGCACTATCACAATTTAAGGTGTTCATATAGAATCTTACATTTTCAATTAGATCTTAAAATTGAAAATGTACTTTTATTAATTATTCTTGTAGATAGTTATTTTACCCCATCTCTGTCTGAATGATGAGACTTCCCATTTTATTTTCTGCTCTAGTTAACTGTTGCAAGCCTGATAATTGCATTTAAAGTAAACAATTATAAATGAGGAAGACTTTCTGTAACACGTCACTTGCTTTAAGGATACAGCCTACATTGCTGTGAGTGCAAATTGGAATCCCTGTCCAAGTATATCACATCTATTAAATCAACTTTAAAATTTTGCACTGAAAATGTTGTTGTTGGCATCTGATGCTTACAGTCTAGCTGTTCTATTCTGAATCTGATGAAATAAAACTGGTAGTCCCCACCATTAAAGATATATTCTCTCCCTAAATGCAAAGGTAAACTCATGGCCAAATTAAGTTCCATTAATTGAGTTAAAATATGTATTTGAATTGGCTTGAAAGTAGTTTATAATTACTCTGAGATATATGACCTCTCCTTACAGAACAGAAATTTGCAAATTTAGATGATTGCTTAGAAAGTTGCAAATAAAAAAAAATAAAAAAAGAAAAAAAGTTGCAAATAGCAAACTGTAAGGTGCTTCACTATAAATCATTATTATTATTTTTCCTGCATGGCTGTTGATTTTAGAATATCCTTTTGATTCCTCTGCAAGACATCATTTGCAATATAGTAGAATGGTATCCAAAGCAGTGATTGTTTATAAATCAAAAGCATCTAGATGTTGTTTGAGATCATTTGCCGTTCTATCAGGAGACAAATATTTGCTTGCCAGCCCTCATGTTGGATCGTTCATAAATGCATGTAACATTAGCTCCATGGCTTGCACAGACACATCGTTAACTAATCAAATTCATTTTAAAAACAAAACAAAGAATCTCAAAAGTATCTAAAATAGAACATAATGCATAATTTTGATTTTCAAAGTGCCCAGATATTATATTTATATCATTTAATGGCTATACATTTATTTTATCACTAGAATGTTATTGTGCACATATCAGCATATTTACTGTAGATACTGCAAAATACCTAGTTACTTTATAAATTAAGAAGATTATTTATCTCTCAGTTTCATAGAACCAACTCATAGACCTAAGTGAGGGCATACTGTCTGCATCACAGAATACTAAGTGGTATAATGATCTGTGGATATAGATCAAAAGCCAAGACAGGTAGCGAGAGACAGTCAGAGGTCACACTGTCCATGTTATAACAATTCACTTTTGCACAAACAAACTCAGTTTGTAATAACAAAAACAGCCTCTTCCAACAATGATATCCACAGTCCTGTAACTATTCTTAATCAGGCCACATGTCTTACCATTATCTTAAATTTACCACCTTGGAGACCAAACTTCCAGCACATTTACCCTATGAGAACAGACAGCATTCAGATAACTGTATGGCCTATCAATTTTACCCTATGGTGAAATACTAAAATTCTATATGTATTTATGTTAAGATATAAAAGATGTTTCTTCCACTACAAGATCATGTCTGAAGGTTAGATTTTATTTAACCAAACTAATCAAACGGCAGAGAGAGAATATGCAAATTAATAAGATCAGAAATGAAAAGGGGGACATAACCACAGACACAGAGGAAATTCAAAGAACCATTAGATCTTACTACA
>NC_022010.1:76677923-76711042 GCF_000317375.1 Microtus ochrogaster
TGTGTGTGTTTGTGTGTGCATATGTGTGTGCGTGTATAAGTGTCTATATACTGGCTGGTCATGTTACTGCACCTTCAGTTCAGTGTGCATGTAGAATGAAAGTCACATATCTTAGACTAGCTTGAAACTTTGCAGCCACATCATGTATCATGTCGTTTCTGATTGAGCAATGTGCTGTGTACACTGTCTGGTTTTTCTGGTCTTTGCCCATGGTGTCGGGCTTGTTCACTTGGGTTGTTCTCTTGCTGAACAGTACGTATTAAGAGAACAAAAAAATAAGTCAGTCCTTTTCCCCTTGGTCCTCATTTCAAACTGTGGATCCACCCAAGGAGATTAGAGGTTCTCTTCACTTCTGTTTGCCAGTTTTATGGAGCACGTTAAGTTTGATCACTAAGATTAACATTAATTTATTGTTAATATGTCAATGTACAAAAGAGTTGAGATGATTTAGAGATGGATAGAAAGCCAAAAGTGTAAATGTAAATGAAACAGCGTGTCTGCTTATTACATTAAATATTTGAAAATGTTTAGCCCTATGAGTATGAATATAGATGAAACATACAATATAGATAAGAAAAGTGTTAAACTTGACTTCTTGCCTCATGTTTTGCAGGATCTCGTCTTCGTCAGGAAGACTTTCCCCCCAGGATTGTAGAACACCCTTCTGATGTAATTGTCTCCAAGGGAGAGCCCACGACTCTGAACTGTAAAGCAGAGGGCCGGCCAACTCCCACCATTGAATGGTACAAGGACGGCGAGAGGGTGGAGACAGATAAGGATGACCCCAGGTCTCACAGGATGCTTCTGCCCAGCGGATCCTTATTCTTTTTGCGAATTGTGCATGGGCGCAGAAGTAAACCTGATGAAGGGAGCTACGTTTGTGTTGCAAGGAACTATCTTGGTGAAGCAGTGAGCCGGAACGCATCTCTGGAAGTGGCATGTAAGTAAACGCCATGAGCCTCATGTGCGCTCGCATTCCACTTGACATTCGTAAGTTCGGTTGTGTCTTATTGATGTGTAGAACCTATAAAGTAAACCAAATGAAATGCTATAGAACCTTTGCTTCTCTGAAGAAATATGGTTAGAGTACCATCAGTAAGGACTGCAAAAATTTTATTCACATTAAATTAGTATGAGGTAGTTTAAGGTCTATGCTATTATATCATAGCAATAAGACTTGCATGATGCTACTCTTATTGAAAATTTGAATTATTGATGAACTACATAATGGATTATCACTGTTGCTTATGTTAAAATCAAAAGTTCATGTACAACATGTCAGAAATGCAGACATAAATCCAATATTGCACATGATTCTGCTACTGGCATATATATATATGTATGTATGTACATTATACAGTACAAATAAACAGTAGATACAGAAGGGAGACTATGCCATCAACTATAATGGTAACTATTTTTTTTTAGTAAGCTTCATCAAAGAAGAGCTTTCTATGCTGTTTCAGAGTTTCTGATTTTTACTCAATCTTAATAATCAAAAGAGATAACAACTTCCTCTATTTGCACTTTTTTTTCTATTTATTTATTTGCCATCCCTGCCAACAGAAATAAAGATATTAGTTCCCGGCTTCTATTTAAGCAGAGACTCCATTGACTTTGTGGGTGGTATATGACAGACTGTTTGATTTTAGGATTGGGGTTGTGATTTAAGCTCTATATCTAGGTTGTGATTTAAGCTCTATATCTATACACTTTGCTCGTAGCTTTCTTGTTTTATGAAAAAGTTTCATGTGCTGTGAACTGTGCATGAGACAACAGCAAATGTTGTTTGTAGAGAAGGTGCTGGGAAGGCATTAGGGATCTTAGGTCCTCTTGCTGAGGTCAGTGCATTCTATGTGGCATCACAGCAGATTAGAAGGCTTATGTACAGCGAGTTGAGACTTGCAGCAACATGCCAGTGTCTTTGTAGCTGGAATGAAAGTAGTCTTTATCTAACTTAACTATCTTGGTGAAGCTCTTGCTCCCAAGCCATCTCTCTTCTGGTTTAGAGTTTCATTCCACAAACCACGAACTGCCCATGTTTCCCATTAATATACCTCTTTCTGAAACTTTTGCCCATATCAAAATATTTTATTGCTAAATTCTATCGATTTGGCCTTCCATGTTTCTGTATAGTGTGACTGGGATTGTCCTGCCGTCTTTTAAGGACTCAGAGCCCATCACTGCTACATGATTAAGGTGTGGCAAATGAACTAAGGAGGATTTCAAGAACAGATCTTGACACTTTGAACTTTTGCTCTTAAGAGATTCTTCTTCACTTCTAGAACCCTGCAAATAAACAGACATTTTTGATGAATGAAAAATGAAGACACTTTATTTTTTCATAAAATAACCTTTTTTTTCTATCCAGCAACCAAGAACCACTTTACTCTGT
Source organism: Microtus ochrogaster (assembly GCF_000317375.1). NCBI lineage: Eukaryota > Metazoa > Chordata > Mammalia > Rodentia > Cricetidae > Microtus > Microtus ochrogaster. The sequence goes on from NC_022010.1 coordinate 76,680,319, forward strand.
CTAACTTCACTTCAATACATAAAAGTTTATCAAAATTGGCTGGTAGTCTCTTTGTAGGAGAGTCATGAACATTACTCTTGGGTCATAGCTTTGTTAAAATTGATCCTCAAACGCATGCATCTTTTATTTCATCTGAAGGAATTATTGTCTTTCCTAATTAAATCATAAATAATGAATTTATTTTCAGAGAAAAATATTAAGGCATGATTCTTTCCCACATAATATGACAGTTGCATTTTTAATGTAGAAATAATGAACTTGAAGAAATGCTTAAATTACTCAAAATCTCAAAAGGAAAAATAAGACTTCCAAATTGCATTTTCTAGTGAATACAATTCTTTCTTTTAATGTCATGTCAACAGTTTGTGGCACTTGAAGCTATCAAAGATCAAATCATACTCATTTATTTCTTGCAATTTTTCCCATTACTTTGCCAGTCTTCTCTATGTTATTGTGAATTTCAGAACATAAATCTGAAATGCTAAACCAATAAATTCTTACTCTCCCCTCAATGTGCTAAGGGAAAGGAATAAAGAAGACATTCCAATCTATTGCCAGAGTTCAGAAAACCCTTCAGAGGACCAATATATAAATATTTTATAATAGATTAAATAGAGAAAAAAACCACTAGTTAAGTAATACAGGAAAAGGATCCTAATAAGGGCCGCATTATTTAAGCTCTGATGTTAATTGTATGTGATGCATTGGAGGAAAGCTGAAGTTGGACATCATGTTGCTATAGGGAAAGGAAGAGTTAAAGAACATATGGACCTGCTCGGCATCAGAGAGCTTGCTAGAGGCTGTTCGGAAAGAATAAGTGGGAAAAAGGGGGATGTGCTGAATCACACCCTCTATGTGGTTTCATTACGTGCAAGGGAGTCTTTGACAGAGAACTGGTGATTACATTACTGGGATGATGAATGGAGGTCAGAGGAGTTATGCTGTCAAGTAGCCCAGAAAAGGCTTCTTCTTACTTTTAAACTGAAAAGCAAAAGCTGGGTGAGAGGAGATGGTTAGAAATAAACCTGAGAACTCCACCGCGTGCCATGTTACTGGTTATGACCAGTTTTCAAGACGGTGTGCGTCTTTCAAATATTTTTGTGTCTCAGTTTCTGCATCTGTAGGTTCACCATTCATGAAATTAGAGTGCACACAAGGAACATCTATGCGCGTGAGGGTTCACTTGGGCTGTGTGCTTTGATGTGTCTGTGAGCTAACAAGGTTAACATGCTTAGTGCTCCATTATAAAATAGCTTCTTAAATTTAGCGAAGTCATTTCCAAATAAAGCTTGATGCCCCAGAGGTAAGGAAAAGTAGAGGAGGCTGTCAGCAGGGAACCTTTTCCTTGGATTAAGTAGTCACTGATCATGTGAATAAGAAAGGCATTTTGGTATGGGAGGTGTGGTAGAGAATAGGTGTCAGAGTAACAGGGAATGTCGACGTGACAAGAAAAAAAAATGTTTTCAAATAAAGTAGGTGGCAAATAAAAGCAACCAATGGTGGGAGGATACCGTGGGCTTAAGGGGTAGATGGTGGCACAGCAAATGGCTGTGTGGCTAGAAGGGAGCTATGCGTGCAGAATGGGGGAGCGATCTCAGCATCTCTACAACTGAGCGTGGATTCCTTCTACAAAGGAAGTTTGGAAGTAGCTCTGGGCTTTGCCCATAGCAAGAAAGAGCTTCCTGTCAGCCCTCATGATAAGCCATGATGACTGCACACATGTATTGTGTAGTGATTATTGATAAAGCAGTATAAAAAATTTTGATTCTTTTTGCTTCACCTTGATTTTTATTTTAAATGCTATATATTGTGTCTGTCATACGTGAAAATCAGAATTCTGAGGTTAACCATTAGTCATCTATCTTGATTTCATGTGTGGAAACCTTCTCTATGTTATCCTATATTCTTTCCTTCACTCCTGTTCCCTCTCCCATCTCTCTCTATCTCTCTTTCTCTCTGCCCTTTCTTCAGCAATATAGTGGGCAAGTGCAGAAAAGTAACAGAAAAAAATATTCATGGCCAAATTTTGCTATGGAGAGTTGAATCACTCAATAATTTTATTATTGTTGTGTGTTTTTTTTGGTTTTTTTTTTTTGTTTTAAGCATATTTAAGGGGAAAAGAAGAGTAATTCAGAAAGTTTTTTCAACTCACGTGAATTTGAGGTGGGTCTTTAGGCAGAAAGTGATTTTAAATGGAAAGAAAACATAATCACAAGGCACCAGCAAGAGGCCAGGCACTCGGGAAGTTAATAGGTGGTTTTCCAATGACACCTCCGGGAGCTCCAGGCACAGAGGTGCAGATAAGATTTCAGTTCCCAACAAGTGCTGTGTTGTATGGAGCAAAAGGAGTGGGAGGGCCTTTGCTGGGACCCAGCATAGCTGCATGAGATGCAGCCAGCCTGGTGGCCTCAAGAGATGGCAGCTGTAGCCCCAGGTGGTAAATATAGGACGGCAGCTTGATCTATCGACCAAGGGAAGAGGGGTTCTGGGCTAAATGAAAACTCATGAAAAATTGATGAAGTCCCCAGATTATTTTTTTTTTTTTCCGTTTCCCTTTCTCGACACTACGCTTGTGCAGAGGATAAATTAAAGAGGTGATAAACATTCTAAAGCTGGGGGCTTCTGGTTCAAAGTTCAGGGATACTTGAGAAAAAACGGCTTTGTTTTTTATGTTTTCTGTTTGTTTGTCTTTTCCCACTGTTTACTTTAAAGGCAAATACAGAACTTTTCAAATTGCCTTTGTTTTGGTAAGTTCAGAAAAGCTAAATCTAAATATTCAAATGAAGGCTTTGGGTTTGATCCTCAAGAGAAAACATACATGATTCCTAAATCCAGTTGGAGTATGAGTATGAATTCCATGAGGCAAGATTGTTTGCTCTTCGTTATTTCTTCTTCTCCTCCTCCCAGTACCCCTTTCCCCTAGTGTTCTCCATGTAGCGATACTCAGGCTCCGGGAACATAATTCACAGAAGGATAAGGTGCTGCATTATTTATAGATCACAGATTGCTAGAATAACAAGCTGCACAATAGTCCTGATTGTTTTAAATCTACCACTAAATTGCTATTTTATTTGTACAAAGAAGAATGGGTACATGCATGGATGAACTTTGCTGTGAGAGGGAACGGTTGCCCTGAAAATGAACACAAGGTGACCTGTTAACTTCAGTCCTACAAGCTGGCATGCATGGAGGTTTGCATGTGCTTCATTTTATTTTGACTGTGGGTAAAATTTATCCAGGTAGAATGGTTTTATTCTTCGTAAAGACTTAAGACAATTTAAATTTAAAAGAACTTAAATTTAAGCAATGCAGAGCTCCTTGAATTTTTTTTTTTTTTTTGCTTGTTTTCGTTTTGACGAATGGTTTTACTGTGTATTCCAGGGTGGTCTCAAACTCACAACCACCTTTCCTCAGCCCGTCAAATGCCACCACACATGACAAAAATTATTTAGTGAGATTTTATCAGTATAGCATGTCTTTAAAAGTTCAATATATATCTTTTGATGATTTTTAAATACATGTATTTGCAGGATGTCAACATCAACACCATAATCTAAGATAAACTATTTTGAAACTTAAAAGATTTTTATGCCAATGAACATGTAATCCCCAATCTTCAGAAACCTTCCTCCCTTAACTCAACAGAAATACTTACCTACTATCTGTCCCTATAAACACTTATGAAAGGTAATTCTGTGCAATAACTTATATACTTCTAATGCCTATAATTCAACAGAATGCCACATGCCAAGTCTCCTTTTACACATGGCTTTCTTTTTCTCATAATAACGTGAACATATCTTTCCAGTCTGACCAGAGGAGGCCAAAAATGTTCTATAATTACTTACAGTAGGCATACTCCTTTTGCACTTGAGCCAGTCTTTAGGAAAAAGTAGAAGATTTTTTATGTTTAATTCCTTCTCTATATAGGAGACAGAGACCCACATTGGAGCACCAGACAGAAATCTCAAGGTCCAAATCAGGAGCAGAAGGAGGGGGAGCACGAGCAAGGAACTCAGGAACGCGAGGGGTGCACCCACACACTGAGACAATGGGGATGATCTTTCGGGAATTCACCAAGACCAGCTAGCCTGAGTCTGAAAAAGCATGGGATAAAACCGGACTTACATAGAGGACTACTGAGAACTCAAGAACAATGGCAATGGGTTTTTGATCCTACTGCACATACTGGCTTTGGGGGAGCCTAGGCAGTTTGGATGCTCAACTTACTAAACCTGGATGGAGGTGGGCGGTCCTTGGACTTCCCACAGGACAGGGAACCCTGATTGCTCTTAAAGCTGATGAGGGAGAGGGATTTGATCGGGGGAGGGGGAGGGAAATGGGAGGCGGTGGCGGGGAGGAGGCAGAAATCCTTAATAAATAAATAAATTAAAAAAAAGAAATTATAACATCTTGTAATTCAGTGGCTAAGGACTAAGGTTAATTGCACTGCTGACATATTTTTAGTACTGAGAATGAAATTGTCTTTTTCTGAGGAAGTTCCCCAAAGCAAAAGCATCCTAGTTGTTCTTCATTAGGAAATATCCTTGCTTTTTTGTTCTTTGGAAGTTACATATACATCTTTGCTAACGTTTCATAAGCAATACTGTGTGAGAGAAAAATAGATTCTCAGCCTGAGGTAGCTTTGGGAATATCACAGTCTCTCAGCAGCCTTCTCTCTCAGACATCAGCAGTTGACTGTCTCAGTGGTTTAGGGTACTATGGCAAGGTGGCAGAAAGAAATGTCTCATACAAAATATACTTGAATTTTCTGTAGCTCTAGAAAGTCTATGGTCATATAGCCAATATAGGTCTGTTTTGGTAAACACTGCCTACTTTCTAATTCCTATAAAGGTTCTTCCTGAAGACTAATCACATTCTATATGCCTTATCTTAGAAGAAATCTAATCTTATGGATAGGTTTATTTTTTAATTTTACAAACTTTCTATAAAATTTTTCCAAAATAAAAACATCATATACTTATTAAAATTTTTTAGCTCGTTAATTTTAGAAGAGCACAGAAATTTAGATGGTAGTTCTTGATTTGGGAGAGAATTCATACAGAAACTGTAAGAATCACTGACTGTTTTGAAACAGAGGTTTGAACCCCGTTAGTACTAATTACTGTGTTTTTTTTCTTAGATTGCTTTGATTTTCTTTTTGTTCTTTAGTTTATTTTGTTTTGTTTTGGGGTTTTTGTCTGCTTATTTGTTTAATGGAAACTCTACTATTGTGTGATATCTACCAGAGAAGACTACTTGGACACATGTTTAAACCTTTTTTACCTAGCTAGCCAGAGGCTACATTGGGTGTTTGAGATCCCAGTTTACCGCCAGGTCTTTCTCAGACAAAAACCAGCTTCAATTATCAAGAATAGTCAGCGAGAAGCACAAATACAGAAGCCAAAATAGTAAGGCTAGTACAATTAGAGACTTTCCAAGAAAATTGATGAATTAGGTCTTTGTTTTCAATTTGGCTGGTTATAATGAATACATGCTTAGTTTTATTGCCTGAATGGTTCTTCCATCATGGAGTAAGGTGTGCTATGGTCTTAGGGCCTGTTTAAGCTACCAGTAAAAATAACCCTTTACCACTTGCCTGTTCATTGATGTAGGCTTCTTATATAACTGACCTTAAAAAATCCAGAATGTGAAAATGTGTCTGGATTATAAGCAGAAAGAAAAACCTGCATGGTGGATGCCATGGGAATACTGTGTAAAGTCTCAAGTATGACCTAGAAACTGGACTTAAATTAACGTTCAAGTATAAAAGCAACTCTTTTGTCATTCATACTTCTATCTGGAAATTAAGTCAATATCAAGACTGAAGTATTTAGCATTTCTGATGACAATAATTACATTTTTGTGTTCAGTTATCTTACATCTATATCTGTATAAAGACTTGAAATATCTTTGTTTCTTTTGATCACATAAGGTGTATTTGGTATAAATTATCTTGTGTGAATCTGCTTGCTTCATTTCTCTTCTTGCTTTTATCTGCTTGTTTATATTGAATGAGAACATTCGAATGTTTCTCATAACTCCTTTTCAAAGTCTTCATTGATTTCTTGAGTTGTTAGGAGTAAGGATTCACACATTTGATGGTCCCTTATTTTTGTGGAATTGTCATTCAATGGCAATATCCATCAACTGTGGTGGACAGGCAAGCTCTCAAGAACAGCATGCTCAAGGAGTTAAGAGTGGCCCAAGATGGCTTCTGGATTGCTAGAAGTTCAGCGAGGCCATACAAAAAAAAAAAAAAAAGACCTACTTTGGAGAAAACAGCTTTATTGGTTTTGTTATAGACTGAGAGCACAGATGGGTAGATATTGATGTTAACTAAATTTTTTTAAAGAACTTTCCCTTTTCTTTGAAGATATTAGGATTCCCCCTCATATGGAATACGTGTTGGCAGTAAAAGAAGCACACTTTTTGACTACATTGAAGAAGTGAGGCAGAAGAGTCTATGTTACAGGTTCCTACTTGACACACTGAGAGCTGCATTAAGTTGACAAATTAAGGCCATATTAGGAAAGGGGAGGTGAATTTCAACAAAGGATTGAAAGATTTTTTTAAATAAATTCATGCTCAGCAAAGACATAATTTAATGTGTTCTGTTTTCATATGACCCTTATAAATGCTATAAAGACATACATGAGCTGAGGTATAGATTTGAAAAAAAAGAGTCAAAAGAGTTTTTGAATGGATCTAGAGATGCTCTATGGCAAGATGATATAATACTTCAAAAGGTTTAGAATATTTATTTAAGTGGTATATGTTTATCATATTTATAGAAACAAAAACCAAACAGAGAAAACCATAAACCATAAGATTTAATGACAGTGTTAGTACTCAACAGAATGACATTGGACCTGGTCACAGGCACATGGTTGAAGAACTTCTACTATACATTGCAAATGCTAACGATTAAGAGGTCTTTCTGAGAAGAGAAAATAGAATGGAGAACTGGAGAACTTATGGCCTTGAATGGGAACTGAGTAGCGCATTTCTATCTTTTCAACACTAGGTTTTTTGTTCTAAGCATTTCACAATCACTATTTATTCAGTTCTAAAAAGAACTGTAAGATTTTTTTAACTATGTAGCTTTCTTATATATCTAAGATGTAAAATTAATTTGCTCATTTAAATATCTAAGTTGTAAAATTAACTTGCATATTTTCATACAGAACTTAGAGTTAAGATTTGAACCTAGCTCTCAAATATGCTTTCTTAATCAGTCTGCTTTGCCTACACATTGTTTAATTTAAACAAGAAAACAAAATCAGTCAGCACTTAGCGAAAAAAAATCATTAGTGTTGATTTTGGGTGTTTTATCCAGAAACCATGACATAATTGGGCGTATCCAATGGTGACCCCTGAAGAGGTGAGATGTGGTAGAAGGCACCATTTTTGTGTTGAGATTCTGTGTTTTATAGGATATTAAAGAAAAGAAACAACATAAAGTAAACTTTTTCTGTTTGTTTAATTATATTGACATTTGAAAGCTCATTAGTTTATTCAAGTAATTTGATTTTCTCTTTACAGTTTCTAGTTGTCGAATATCAGTATCAGGAAAATCCATCACTTTCAGTTGTTATTGACATGTTTGGAGGCTAACACATCTTGAAGATTAACAATTCAATTTATAAGATGAGTCATGTGTGATTTCAGATACAATGAGAAGTGGACCAAGTTTACAAAATAGGACTAATATAATGGCTTCTATGACTTACACTTTTTTAGAATTTTCTGAGTCATTAAATTCTTCAAATGATGTATATTTATACACATATTCTGGTCATCATTGTTTTTAAGTTCAATATATAACTAACTTCATTAACACTGGCCAATTTGACTTTCACATGATTATATATCTATTTTTCTTTACTGTGACATTTCTTTTATAATTAATTAATTTATTTTTATTGTTTTTATTGAGCTATGTGTTTTTCTCTGCTCCTTCTTCCTCTCCCTCCCCTGCTATCCTCTCTCATGATTCCCAGACTCCTAATTGGCTCAAGAGAGCTTGTCTTTTTCTACTTCCCATGTAGATTAGATCTACGTATGTCTCGCTTAGGATCTTCTTTGTTGTCTAGGTTCTCTGGGATTGTGAACTGTAGGCTGGTGTGTCTTTGTTTTATGTCTAAAAACCACTTATGAGTGAGTGAAAATCATATTTGTCTTTCTGGGTCTCAGTTACCTCACTCAATGATGCTTTCCAGATCTATCCATTTGCCTGAAAATTTCAAGATGGCATTATTTTATTTTCTGCTGTGTAGAACTGTTATGTAAATATACCAAATCATCTGTATTCATTCTTTGGTCAAGGGGTACTGGGCTTTTTTAGGTTCTGGCTGTGATAAATAATGCTGCTATGAACATAGTTGAGTACATGTCCTTGTAGTACGATTGAGCATTTAGGTATATACTTGAAAGTGGTATTGCTGGGTCTTGAGATAGGTTGTTTCCTAATTTTCTGAGAACTTTCCATACTGATTTCCACAGTGGCTGTACTAGTTTACACTCCCACCAACAATGCAGGAGTGTTCCCTTTACCTCACATCCTCTCCAGCATAAGTTGTCATCAGTGTTTTTGATTTTGGTCATTCTTGCAGGTGTAAGATAGAATCTCAGAGTTGTTTTAATTTGCATTTCTCTGATGGCTAAGTATGTTGCACATTTCTTTAAATGTCTTTCAACCATTTTATATTCATCTGTTAAGAGTTCTCCATTCAAGTCTGTACCCCATTTTTTATTAGATTATTTGCTTTTTTGATGACCAACTTCTTGAGTTCTTTGTATATTTTGGAGATCAGCCCTTTGTCTGTTGTGGGGTTGATGAAGATATTTTTCCCATTCTGTAGGCTGTCATTTTGTCTTGTTGATCCTGTCCTTTGTTTTACAGAAGCTTTTTATTTTCAGGAGTTCCCATTTGTTAATTGTTTCTTTCAGTGTCTGTGCTACCGGGGTTATATGGGTTATATTTAGGAAGTGGTGACCTATGCCAGTGCATTTAAGTGTACTTCCCACTTTCTCTTCTATGAGGTTCAGTGTGGTTGATTTTGTGTTGAAGTCTTCAATCCATTTGGACTTAAGTATTGTTTACGGTGATAGATATGGATCACTTTTCATTCTTCTACATGTTGATATCCAGTTATACCAGCACCATTTGTTGAACATGTGTTATTTTTTCCTTTTTATATTTTTTTTTTGCTTCATTGTCAAAAATCAGGTGGCCTTAGATGTTTAGGTTAATATCTGGGTCTTTGATTAGATTCCATTAATACTCCTGTTTGTTTTTATGCGAAGGCCAGACTATTTTCAGTGCTGTAGCTCTGTAGTAGAGTTTGAAGTCAGGGATGGTAATGCCTCCAGACGATCCTTTGTTGTATAAGATTGTTTTGGCGATCCTGGTCTTTTTTTTCTTTTCCATATGAAGTTGAGTATTGTTCTTTGAGATCTGTGAAGAATTTTGCTGTGATTTTGATGGGCACTACATTGAATCTGTAGATTGACTTTGGTAATATTGCCATTTTTACTATATTAATTCTAACTACCCAAGAGCATAGAAGATATTTCCAGTTTTGGTGTCTTCTTCAGTTTCTTTCTTTAAAAATTTAAAGTTCTTGTCATACATGTCTTCCACTTGTTTGGTTAAAGTTACTCCAAAATATTTTATGTTATTTGTGGCTATTGTGAAGGATGATTTTTCTCTGACTTCTTTCTCAGCCTGTTTATCATCTATGTAAAGGAAGGCTAATGATTTTTTTTTTTAGTTAATCTTGTATCCTGCTACATTACTGAAGTTGTTCATGAGTTGTAGAAGTTCCTTGTTAGAATTTTGGGGGTCACTTATGTAAAATATCATATTATCAGTAATAGTGAGATTTCAACTTCTTTTCTGATTTGTTTCCCCTTAACCTCCTTTTGTTGTCTTATTGCTCTAGCTTGAATCTCAAGTACTATATTGAATAGATATGGAGAAAGAGTACAACATTGTCTTATTCATGATTTCAGTGGGATTGCTTTAAGTTTCTCTTCATTTAGTTTGCTGTTGGCTGTTGGCTTGCTGAACATTGCCTTTATTTTGTTTAGATACATTCCTTGTATCCCTGCTCCTTCCAAGACCTTTAACATGAGGGAATGTTGTATTTTTGTTGAAGGCTTTTTCAAAGTGTGACTTTTTTTTCAGTTTGTTTATATGGTGGATTACATTGACTGATTTTCATATGTTGAACCATCCCTGCATCTCTGAGATGAAGCCTACTTGGTCATGGTGGATTATTTTTCTGATGTGTTCTAAGATTCAGTTTTCCAATATTTTACTGAACATTTTTTGCCTGAAGAGGAAATCTCAATACTGAAGATCTATGTCCTAAATATAAAATCCCCCTCATATGTAAAAGGAATTCTACTAAACTTAAATCACACCTTAAACCCCACACACTATTAATGGAAGACTTCAACACCTGACTCTAACCACTGGACAGGTCTGTCAGACAGAAAATCAACAGAGAAATAAGAGAACTAACAGATGTAATCAATCAAATGGACTTAATAGACATCTATAGAACATTCCTTCCAAACATAAAAGAATACATCTTCTTCTTAGTACTTCATAGAAACTTCTTAAAAACTGAACACATACTAGGTAACAAAGCAAACCTCAACAGACACAAAAAATTGGAATAACCCCTTGTATCTTATTAGATTACCACGGTTTAAAATTAGAATTCAACAGCAACATTAATTTGAGAAAGTCCACAAACACATAGAAATTAAACAATACTCACCTAAATCACTGATGGGTCAATGAAGAAATAAAGAAATTAAAGACTTCTTGAAATTCAACAAAAATGACCACACAATCTATCCAAATTTATTGGACACAATGAAAGCAACATTAAGAGGAAAGTTTATAGCCCTAAAGGTCTACATCAAGAAGCTGGGAAAATCCTACACTTAGAGTTAACAGAACACCTGAGAATTCTAGAACAAACAGAAGGAAACTCACTCATGATGACAAGATTGCAGGAAATAATCAAATCGAGACCTGAAATCAACAAAATAGAAACAAACAAACAAACAAACAAAAAAACAGTACAAAGAATCAATGAGACAAAGAGTTGGTTCTTCAATAAAATCAACAAAACAAACAAACCTTTATCCGAACTAATGAAAAGGCAGAGAGAAAATATCCAAATTAACAAAATCAGAAATGAAAAGGGGGACATAATCACAGACATGGAAAAAAATCAAGAGAATTATTGGGTAATACTTCTAAAACTTGTATCCCACAAAATTGGAAAATTTAAAAAACGGACAATATTTTGGATAAATATCACTTACCAAAATTAAATTAATACTGGATGAGCAAATTAAATAGACCTATATCTGCTAAAGCAATAGAAACAGTCATCGAAAATCTCCCAACCAAAAAAAGCCCAGGACCAGATGTTTACAGCACAGAATTCTATAAGATTTTCAAAGAACTAACATCAATACTCGTCAAATTATTCCACACTATAGAAATAGAGAAAAAATGCCAAATCCTTTTTACAAGGCTGCAATTATCCTGATACACAAACCACACAAAGATATTACTAAGAAAGAGAATTACAAACCAATCTCACTCATAATGACTGATGCAGCAATATTCAATAAAATACTGATTATGCATCTTTAGTTTTTTAGATTTATAAAATGATTCAATGTTTTCAATATAAAATATCTGAAATATTAAATATCCATAGTCAAATTATAAAGGTTGACATGTACTTAAAAATTTTGTTCCAAGTAGATAAACGCTGTAAAGTACTAAAAAAAAAAAAAAAAAAAAAAAAAAAAAAACCCTCCAAACACCACCTCCTGAAACAAGAATAAACAACAAAAACATAGTTCCTGAGATTTGGTACTATAAATACAAACCAAAATAAATAAAATGATAAATTTGATTTTATTAAAAATAGAAATTGTTACACTCTAAAATGTTACATTCTACTTAAGAAAATAAGAAGACTGCTTTCAGATTGAGATTATATAGATATATACATGTGTACACATTAGATAAATATCAAATGACAAAGTACACTTGGAATGAAAAAAAGATGTGCCATAAATGAATACATGTTATGCATGACAGATAAGCACAGTGGAGGACATTACTGTCCTTAGGGAAGTACAGATTGAGACCATCAGAAAAGATACACTGATCTTTCATCACAGAATTCCTTTAAGGATGCAGAGAAACTGATTTGTTCCTGCATTACTGAATGGCAAATGTGACTTCATGGTAATAGAGTTTGATGGACTCTAAAGGCACTGAATTTTACTTTCCCTTCTATTCCACAACTAAGCATTTATCTCAAAGAAATGATGGCATGCACACAAAAATCTAGTGTTTGGTTTTTATTCCTAGTTTTACTCTTGATTGCAGAAGACAAGATAGTACTAAACTGTTCTTCATTGAATGACTAAACAGAGTAATCTGTATCCATACTATGGAATACTACTCAGCAATAGAAAGAATTGAATTATTGATACACAAAATGATGCAAATGGGTCTCATGGGTATTATGGTCCATGGAAAATAGCATTTTAAAGGGCATTTCAAAAGGCCACATGCTATATAATTCCATATTCTGAAGATCACAAAATTATGGTGATAGAAACCAGATTAGTGGTTGTGAAAATGTCAAAGATGTGGGAGTCAGGAAGGAATGGTTATGACCTATAAAGGATATTCAGAGGAGACTATAGTGACAAAATGATTTTAGATCTCTGCTGTTATGGTATGTCCTCTAATGTACAAGATGACAATGAAATAGGACTTCATACATTCATGATTTTGTGCAAAAATTATGCAAAATTTGATATTACAACATAACTAACAAACGAGAAAGTTAAAATGTGATCAAAACACATAATAGTATCTGATACATGATATAATAAATAGATTTTACCATATCACTGCCATAGAAATCCTTTCACTAAGCCATTTGAAGTTTAAATTAAGCTAGCTTGAGTCTGTGCTACTAAAACCACTCATGGTTTTGAGTATGGTTTAAATTCATCATTAAAACAGGAAATACATGAGAAGACAGCTATCAAGTATATACGGTGATAGGAAAAACTGAAAGAATCAGAACTATTGATCCTTGAACAAAAGTCAAATGAGGACATCTTTGGGTCCCCTAAATTTTGCAAGAACTCTTTAAGTGAATGGAAAGTCAATGATCTGCATGTGCACTGAGGAGACTGTGAAGGAACAATTGTTAGAAGGTGCAGAATCACAGCTGTGTGGGTGGGGAGTGTGGTGGACCTTCTTTTCTTGGACCTTAAGAACCCAAATATTAACCAAGGCCAGTAAGGTGTTGTGGGAGATGAATGTAACATGTGAAGTATGTTTTTCGATTTTGTATGGCATCACCTTGTATATTCCCTCTAAGGAAAATGAATCTTTGGGTTAGGGAAACATGTCGCAAGCCTTAGAACCTCATGCCCTATTCATTTGCAAAATAATACTCATTACTTCCCTCTATATGCAAGAAATTCCACAAAGTGAAAGTAATTCTTAATTTTTTTTCTTTTTCTTGTCATCTCTCATGGCAAGGCATCGGAAAATTCCCAGGAAAATTATGTGCCCCTCTTACATATCTTATTTTGAAATCCTTGGAGAGTATAAGCAATTAAATTAATTACATTTTGCAGGCTCTCCCTTCATTTATAATATATAATTGCCCAGGATCCACATGTCCATATTTAAGAGAAGCTTGATAGAAAGGCTGATTTATTTTTGCTTTCTGGTGAGTCTGCTTTAAATATTCCTAAAGACAGGTGGAAAATGTTGTGTTTAATATTCATTTAGGATTTCCTTTCTGAAAGCAGCTGTTATTGGGAACCTCTCGTTAAACTGAGTTACCTGTAAACTGATCAACTTAAGAAAGCCTTCCTGAGTACTCAGTTGATTCTTGAATAAGCTGATGATGCATATCTTCAGATGCATATGTCATTAATAGAGATGTAAGAATCTCAATTCACTTTGTCTTTTCCGTTTTTGACACATCATAAGAAAAAGCTTTATTAATGAAGTGTCCATTGGTAATAACCCATAATATGCTAGACTTTCTTCTTCTATCAGACGACATGCAAATGAACTGTTCTATTTCTGTGGAGAAAGAGAAATGAGGAGTGGTCTAGTTAATCACACTTGAGGGCTGCCCTAGATGTCTTCTGGGAAATATGATCATTATTCATACTTATTTAAGGGTCCTTACCCTGTGCATAAGAAAATCTCCCATTCATTCCATTTGGGTTTGATGTTAATTACAGGGGCATTAATGGGAGCTTCTCATACAAAATGAATGTGCGATTACACCACTGGATGTCCGTAAGAAACATCATTTGTGACTCAGGTAACTTAAACATCCAAGTAGTTGCTGGTCTGTTGTTGGAACCATAGAGAACATTTGTGTCTGCTTGATTCAGAAAATTTTTTTATAGATGTGAGATGAAATGACTTAAGAAAGCCCACAGTAGATGACAGGAAGACATACAGCTACAAATGAGGTAACGAAAAGCATCAGTCATCAATATAAGTGAGCTGAAGACAACAGCTAGACCCATCCACATTCCTGTGAATTTGTCAATCCTTTTAGCTTTATGCATCCATTTCCTTAGATTATGATAATGTGACTGGACTAGATCTTTTCTTCTCCAGGAAAGAGGAAAACAAGGGAAGTGTCCTACAGGGCCAGTGTGCAACTTCTGACTGAGTATGCGGGGGAAGCCAACAAAACAACAACTACAAAACAAAACAAAACCACAGCACTGTAATTTCCTTTGAGAAGTTGAGAGTTATCAGCACTGGATGTCAAGTAAATTCAATAGCAGTTCTGTTGAGCTTGTTCCCTTAGTTGCTGTAAACACTTTATTGCCTATCAGGATACTATTTCTTTTCTTTTTCAGTTTTTGTCCATGTGACCTCCAGTTGACAACAAGTAATTGATAATGTCTTGAATAAAATGAGGTTTTTCCTTAATCTTACTTGTCTTTTGAAGAATTAACTGTTCATGTGTGCATGTACGCACAGCCCTTGTTCACCTTGTGGCCATGGAATTAAGTCATTTTTCTTTTCCAATCACCCATGCAGGTCTAAGGTAAATTGTTTTTTGAAAAATTATTTAAGTCTTGAGCCAATATTTCTTGTCTGGTGAAGCATAATATGTACAGATATAATTTCCTAGTATATTGGTTAAGTTCTATTTTGTTTTTTCTTAAATGCGAAATAAAAATAACATTAATTTTTGACCTATTTATTTGACTTATATTTTTCATTTTACCTAATAAAATTTATACTTCTATTTATCAAAGGACTAATCCAAATAAAATGATTATACCAAAAGTTTTCATATATTAAATCAATATATTTGTTTTCTCTCAGACACACATTATTTGAAATGGGAAGACCATACTGATTATTATATATAAAATGCTATTATAGAAATCGTTTAAGCTTGAGAAGCATTCTTAAATTTCTTTTCAAAAGCACATACAATTTTTCCACTATTTGATTTTAGTAATTATTAGTATTTTATTCTTAATATTCATAAGTACTCTAGGGTAGATTTCATTCTGTTTAATATTTCAATAAGCAATAAAAACACTACACATGTAAACAACTGTACTTCAGTTGAATCACATACTCTTTAGACCAATTTTTTAAAATTTCTTAAAACATTTAGGAAACACAAATCCCAGCTTCAACACATGTTCTGAAAATATATATATTCTAATTTTTAAACTTATTTAATAAATTCTTCCAAAATATAACATTTTGGTATGTTGTGTAATACCTTAGTTTTAAACATCGTAGAATAATAACCATGATAATAGTTAATGATAATAATAATAATGATAAAAATGCTGCTGCAGTACTACAGAAAAAGTTGATGGTTAGTTTTCTGTTGTGATATTTTTGTGAATAGTAGGCCATCTGCCAACTTTTTAAACCAAACTTAACCATTCAGTATTCCTTAATAATTTTACATGGTAAATTAGCAGGAATAGTGCCAGTTCATGAACTAATTAGAATTGTATCACCCTTTAAAATGAATAACACGACTTCTGGAGAACTTAAAGGTATTTTATCCTTCATTCTTCAAAGACATTTATTTCAATAAAATGGCCTTTCAAATTCTAATGACCACGTTGAAACTTTTTTGTTGATGTACGTAATATCAGCTATAAAAAGGGAATTGGTTTACATTATTCAACTAGTTTCTTTTACCTATAGCACGGTCCTCACTTGGTATGACCTCTGGAGTGACTGTTGGCTTGAGTGATGTACTTAATGAGATCTAATGACATCATGACCCTGACCCCTTCATGGCCCTTGCTCCTCTCATCCATCTTCCTAACCCCACAGGCTGTGAGTCGCTGTATAGAATCAGGATTAAACCTGTGTGAATAAACAAGTTCAAGAGTTTTCTGCCTCAGCTGCTGGCGCATGTCAGTGGCAAAGGAAGACATAGAGAATTTAACACCGGTGATGTGCCTTAGGCAGCGCCATGAATCCCGCTGAAGAAATCACCCCTGTTCTGTTCAGTGTTGTGTAGCTAATCTCCTAGCTTGACCCATTCCTGGACAGTGGTGGCAGTTGGCCTTTCTAATCACATAGCTGTTGGCACAGTCAATGAAAGGCTGGCTGATCTATCACTTATCCAGTGTTACACATTACTAGAGCTTTTATCTCATTAACAGTGATTAATGCTTGAGTGACACACACTTGTCATGTAACCGTTCATATGCAGAGATGTTGAATACCTTCTCCTACATAATGAGGGAAGGGCATTCAGAGAGAACGTTATCATCAGGACCAAGCAGCCTGATTTTCAAATTCTCATCCCCAAGTGGCTTGATAGGTGTGTGAAAAAGCTCTATTCTGATTCTGTCCACTTTCTGGCTCACCTGTTTCCTATAATTGTGATATAAAGATGTCTTTACAGACTAGAACTCTAAAGGGGAGAAATGAATAATTGTCTGGTGTGCAAAAGACCAGAACAGAAGGAACAGACATTACAAAAGAGTATGGTTTCAATATCTTAGCCTGAGTTGTTTTCCTTGTGTAATTTCTCCTCAGGTCAGTTTTCCAAAGTTTCACTGAAGACACCTGGGATAAAGGGAGCTGTTCTATTCTTGCTGATGGCTATGGTTCTGGCTTTATCAGTCTCACATTTGACAACTTCTTCCCCTTGGCCATCTACATTATTTGATAACTTGACCAGTCAGTAATTAAACATATTTATTTAGTTCAATGGGTCAGAGCTATTGTGACGGATGGAAAATTACTGATGGATTATCAATTTCAGTCCCTGTGACATCTGGCCTCTGTGTAGTTCATCATCTGAGGACTCATAACACATTTGCCTGGACAAGAACATGCTGAGCTACCTGTGAGATCAAAGAGATGGATATTGGAAACACTTTACTCTGAATTAATAAGAGGGTGCAGAAATTAAATGAGTTCTGCACCTATATTTGAAAATCTGAGAGCACACTATTATCAGGCTGGGGAAGAATCAACTGATACCCCCAAATTGCTCTATTCATTGTTTTGTGTTGTTTTTCATCATTTCTTTACCAGGTTTGCTTTGGAATAGAAGATAAACTTACTTGGAAGTATGGTAGTAATGAGGATGCATGTAGAAAGGTGATGTTTTCTAATTGCTCCCTTTAGAACTTGTATTTTGAAATATTTATTACACTTATTTTGTTTTGTGTGTGCATGTTTGACTGGATGAGTGTGCATGCCACAAGGCACATATGGAAATCAAAATAAGGAAGTTGACTCTGACTTTCTAACATGGTATTTATGGGGATTAATCTCGGCTCATCAGGCTTGGTTGCCAATGCCTTTTCATACTGACCATCTCTCTGGGCCTTTGTTTACATAATTTAATGAGTTGCAAAAACAACCTTGAGACTCTTAAAGTTTGAATTATTGAAGGGACCAGATCACCAAGCTGAAACCGCAAATCAAATACCATATGTTTTAATTGTCAAAAGCAAGATTTCAAATAAAAATTTTAAAACTCTTTACCTTTCTCTTCTCTTTTCATTTCTCTGTAGGCTGAGAGGTTCTTTTCCTCTTAATGAAATCTAAAAAGAATAAATCATTCTTGGAAGTGCCAACATAACAAGAAGATATATTTTAATGTAATTGATGTTTACAATATTATGTGTAAAAATTAAATATTTTTCCATATTCCTATTTTGATGTCCCCCAGAAAACTACAAGTACTATGTGATTGATTTTAAAACAATATGATTCAGGCTAGGAAGTGTTTTTATGTTTTTTAAAATAAGAATTACTTGATTCAGTCAATTAATGTAAATATTTATTTTTTTAATGTGAATTATTTTTAGATTAAAAACCTTATTGATACAGTTTTATATGTGTCAAAGTTTCTTTCCATCAGGAATATGATGTGTTAAAGTACCATGAACTACCTCATAGAAAGGGCTCTGATCACCAGTTAGCTGACAAAGACTAATACATTAGCTATTTAATGCATATGAATGCTAGTTAGACTCCAAGGATCTCTGACAATATGACTATGTTAGTGCTGTGTGAGTTGGTCAAAAAA
This sequence comes from Microtus ochrogaster, assembly GCF_000317375.1. Classification (NCBI taxonomy): domain Eukaryota; kingdom Metazoa; phylum Chordata; class Mammalia; order Rodentia; family Cricetidae; genus Microtus; species Microtus ochrogaster. Next base: position 76,698,966 of record NC_022010.1, read on the forward strand.
GACATAGGAAGGATAAGGACACACAGAAATCTATTTTTAAATTTGACAGTTTAAACATTCTTCAGAATTCACATTGGCATGTAAAGATTTTTACACAAGGATATTAACCTGAGTTCGAGAGAAGCTGTTTTATTACACTGCCATTTGTGCTGTACATGAATCAATTTGAATCCGTAATTTTGAATGACTTTCATTATGGATTGTTTTTTCCAATACATCCTATCTAGTATCAGTTGTTTCTTCACTTATATAATTGGATCACTATTTTGTACAATCAACACTTTATATTTATATTTGAATTCTATTTTCTTTTGTTTAAAATTATGATAATGAACAGGTATAATAGAACAACTTGTTTAACTTGTGTCTTCACTGACATTTATTCCAAAGTGTTTCAATACAGCTATTTCTTGTTGGGAAGAATATTTGGGGAATAAGTGGAGAATCTTTAAGTCTATGATGTTGATTCAATAATTTATTACTTTTCCTTGCTCATCTAAAATGATTTAGGCATTGAGGAAGCTATAGAAAATTATGAAATTTCTAAAAGAGGTGCTGATAGAGTCAAGTGAAATCACATCACACTTCTTACCTGAAATTCATATGACAATGAATTCTTCAAAACTCATTATATGATATGGTAGAACATCTTTTGAGTATATGCCCAGGAGTGGTACCACAGAGTCTTGAGGTAGGTGGATTCCCAGTTATCTGAGGAAGTGCCATATTTATTTCTAAAGTGACTGTACAAGTTTGCACCCCCACCTCCCAAGTGTTCCTCTTGATCAACATCCTCACTAGCATAAGCCGTATTTCTGTTTTTGTCCTTAGCCTTTCTTAAAGTTTTAAGATGGAATCTCAGAGATATTTTGATTTGTATTTCCCTGATGGCTAAGGATGTTGAACATTTCTTTAAATGCTTCTTGATAATTGGATATTCCTTTTTGAGAATTCTCTGTTTATATCTGTACCCCATTTTTAATTGGATTATTATTTTTTTTATGTCTAGTTTCTTGAGTTCTTTATATATTTTGGAAATCAGCCCTCTCTCAGATGTGTGGTTTGTCAAGATATTTTCCCATTCTGAAGGCAAATGTTTTGTTCAATTGATAAAGTCCTTTACTTTACAAAAGCTTTGCAGTTTCATGATGTACTATTCATTAATTGTTGATTTTAGGACCTGCACAATTCTGTTTAGGAAGTTGTCTCCTGTGCCAATACATTCAAGGCTATTCTTCATTTTGTCTTCTTTCAGGTTATGTGTATCTGGTTTTATGTTGATGCTCTGATCAACTTAGACTTGAGTTTTGTGTAGGGTGATAGATATGAATATACCGGCATTCTTCTGCATTCTGACATTCAATTAGACCAACACCATTTGTTGAAGATGCTTTCCTTTTTCCAATGTATATTTCTCACTTTCTTAATGGAAAATCTACATATGCATTTATGTCTAACCCGATTGTCAAAGAGGCCGTGCCCAGCAACTGATGGGAAGAGATAAAGAGACACACATCCAAAAATTAGGAAGAGCTCGGACGATCCTGGGGAGTATGGGGAGGAAGACAGAGGGGTCAAGAGATACCCTTCCTTTGACCAGAGAGAGTTTGTTTCTGAAACATATCAAGTGTACTCATTAAATCAGATTGTGAGTTTAAGATCTTGTTTTATGGAGGTGTAATTCTGTTGGTCTGTGGGGATGAAACAAGTAACTATTATTAAACCTGAAAATTGTGTGGGTCCATACGTGTAGAGAGAGCAAAAAACCAAAAGCCCGCTCACCAGCTGTGCTACCTGAAACATGTGCAGAATTTTTTCTTTTAATTTTAAATTTCCACCTAGTTCCTCCCATCTTTTTAGGCTGTCTGTATACATTTAATAGCCATTCAGTCAGCTATGTAAATGAGCAATCAATGCTTACCCTAAGTGTGGGTTTTATAGCTTGTCTTTCATTGTCCCTTTCACTTCATTGGGATTGACATAGGTATTATGCAAGCTTCTTATTCATTTTCATATTCCAATACTAACAATGTGTAGGAATTAGTAAATTATCAGATTAAAAATCATAGCATTGCTACACTAATAGAACACTCATAAAGACTGTGCACCGAGAGGGTAAAGTCCAATTCGATATCTTTTTTATGGGGATGACAATATAAAAAATGAACCTGTAATGCCTCCCCCAAGGTTCTCTGCTCAGCTCTCTTCCACATGTGGCATGGTGGTAATATTACAAGCACTGAGGTATTAAAAGAGTTTTGTCTTGTGTTCGTTCATTCTGACAGGCCAATGACATAATGTCGACTAGCCACATCTGATAGATTTAAAATTAAAGCAGAATATTCTGCCTTTTATTTTTTTGCTTGTACCTAATGGTGCTTGAGTCTATGTGGTATTTCACTGCCTCCAATGAGCATGCTCCTGTTGGAAGTGCTTGTGAGGGTTGATTTAAGGCTGTAGATATTGTTTAGTTTGGACTAGGGTACAGCTAGGGGCAACACTTTTGATTTGTATATAGTAAACCCTGGGTTTAATCCCTAAAAGTATGGAATAATTAAGAGTAACAACAAAGGATTGCCAAGGATCTGAATGTAGCAATGGCCACAAATTATAAAAGATGACACACAACTCTTTGTTTTTCTAGTTCTACTTTTATCATAGAATTTATATTTAGTGGTGTATAAGGACAAAAATATATATTCTACAGTGAATGTTTAAGATTCTATGTAGTTCCACAATTCAAAATGATTGTTCTCACTGAATCCATGTTCTTTGGGAATTTGGGTCTGGTTAATTCTAATGAGTGATACTTATTTTATTGACAAGGTTTTCTTAAATAATGAAGTTTACATAAAAGGAAACAAATCTTTGCAGGATCATAAAGCTGAAAAGCATTTTAATGATGTAGTTATTTAGTTTGTGTATGTGAGTCTGTGTGTCCACAGTGAGTTTAACTTGAGGATATTTCACAAAGGTATATATAGAAGTATCACTTAGAAAAGTGAAGACAGAAATATAAGATCTTCTTTTATTTGATTTTTTTTCTTGACCTCAAAATACACAGTGCTGTGAAGAAAGGTGACAGCTGTGTGTTTGCCTAAGGTTTCATTTCCTAGGGAAGTTTTTTCTTTTGTGACCTTTTCAATAAATCAAAAGTTTCTGTCCTTTGGCTACATAATTCAAAATGATTTATTGGACTAATAATTTTGCAAGTGTATGAAAAGAAGTCAGAAGACTGAAAAGTAATTTTTTTACTGTTGTTGTTAGAAGCATTTGGAGATATCATTTGTTTATTTAATAATTTATTATTTATTTGATCAATGCAATCATTTCTAGAGGTTATTACAAATGTAGCATGTTTCAGCCTGTATTAGATGAGATCCTGTATTGTCCATGTGCACTAATTTGCAAAGCAAGATGTGAATACATAAAATTGTTAATACTTACCAACAATGAATAAAAAAGAATAACATAAATAATAATGTTATAAGCCAATATTTCATAGATGAAGATATACCAATATATGTATACCCATGAAGGAACAGAGAATAACATACATGTGTACACAAACGTTGAGCCAGGAAAGAACAGTGCTTTGGGTACAGTCAGAGTCTGGGGACATAGGAGTGGAAGTTCTTCACTGACTTATGGAATTAGATGGAACCATGTTCCCATATGCAAAGCAGGGTTTCCTTGACAAGCACTCAGGACTCAAGTCATTATGAGTATAGTTAGCCCACCTCAAAAATAAAGATGACATGATATCACAAGATCTTGTAAGAATGGTTTGTGATGTGAAACAAAAAAGTAGATGACACTACAGGTGTGTATAGCATCATCATGTTCACTTTACATAAAGGGAACATTGACTTGGAGCTGTTACATTTTATTTCAGTCATTAACTTGATAGACAATTCAGTACTTGTTTTACTTAGGCTGTCACTTCCACTTGCAATTTAAAATAAGAAGAAATTTATCCATGGCAAATTTTAGCTTCAAGAAGGTTATATATTATTTCCCCATACATTTTTTACTTGTGGTGACACATGGAATTATAATAGAATTTATGCCAGATTTCCATGCTTATGAAGAAATATGTTAACTATGGTTAACTAACATAAGCTGTGGTCTGTCTGCATGATACCATGGTCAGAAGAGTGTTTCTGGATTTCACCTCTGCTTGCAACTGAGGTAAATCCAGGTGATTCCATCAAAAGAATTAGTTTGCCTCTAAATGTCAGTCATGACAGCTTTCAACATTTATGTGGGCTTGTTTCATTTATCATGGTTGGCTTTGTTAATTACTTTATATTTTAATCAGATATGTGGCTATATTTTTAGTATATCAGTGTTAATTCTGCTCTAGATCTCTATAAACTGCTACTGAAAGGCATTCACTGTTCCCACTTTATGACAAAGAAAAGGCACATGAAACAGCTAAAGAAAAGAGATGCTGACCAAGCTAAACTGTATAGTTGCACTGAGGTCAGTGGGCTTAATCAAAGGTGCCCTGTATGAAATTAAACATGTTATCATGCGGCTATAGGAAATAAAATTACTTAAGCATAAGAATGGTTCTTCCTTTTATAACTATAACCTGATTTTAATACACATTTTTTTCTGATGTTTAATGTATAATGATTTACACAAAGTTCTCTTGTAGTTCAAATTGGTTAACAGTTGATTTTGAGGGCATAATTACAATTCTTATCATAGAATATGTTACATAAACCTGTCACAGAAACATACCATGAGTATTCCTTCTACTTATACACTTCTAGTAATCTTTTGACTTAGAAGACTATAGTAAAACATGTTTTCTGTGTCTACAGCCTACAAATTCAAAGCCAGTTATGATTATTTATCCAGCTCCCAGTGATTGCACACATTTGACCCTAAACGACAAAATAAATGAAAGCTCTTTTTCAAAGTAATACAATCAGTTCAAAAAATATTGTGCTAATAAAGTTATGCATTCTAATTGAAAGATTGATGGCAATCCATTTAGTAGTTACTAGGTTATTTGTGACAGACAGATGCAGAGTAACCTCATTACAGTCAGAATTGTGATGACTTGTAGCTGAGGGGGAGGAACATAACATCCAATTCCCAGAACCTATGTGGAAGATGATTTAAAGGGAAATACATGGCCATTAAATATAAGTTTGAAGCGGTTACCTCAAGTATTATTATAAAAGTGATGAAGAAATCATCTGTGTGATCCCTAATTGGCCTACTCAAAATTCACAAATGAAACGCACAGATCCCAATTTGTGTAAGAGAGACTCAGGAGCAAGCTCGGCAAATAAGGCTAACCTTTGTGGTTTGCTATTTCAGTTCATATTTTCAGATGATTTCCTCTTGATCATTAAGTCTGTGTTAGTTTATTTCAGACATCTCTGTCCACAATCACCAGTGTGTGATAAATTATTCAGCACTTTTCATTTGTGTGTTCACTAGGAGTTCAATGTCAGGCTTTCAGCATGAGTTCTCAGGGGAACTCTGCCAACATTTTAAAGTTATGTACCAAAGAAAAAGAAGGAATATGAAGGGACATAATTATTTTCTCCTTGTTGAAATTTTTGTGGGATATATTTCATGTATGACTAATTTTGAAATTCCCTTTGCTTGAATTATTAATTATAATGTAGAAATACTGACTATAAAAGCTCCATCTTTCTCTCACATTGCTACTGCCTTATTTTCACGTCTCTAAAATTTCAAACATTCATAAATATCTTCACAAGCACAATTTTTATTTCAGGGAACCACAGTGTAGGGCAGTCTCATATGCAAAGCCACTTTGTTTAGTCACCTCTTGTATGTAACGCCATCTAATTCAAGTCCTCCTGGGATCTTTCAGGTTAGATTTATATTTTCCTATTCTCTTAAGCATAGTGAACTTGCCTCTTGTGTTTCATATAATCAGAGCCATGTATGTAAAATTACAGTTTATCTTTCATCATGAACTCTGCCATGTTCTTATGCTAACAGACGCAATGCAAGATGACTTGACCATCCTTGTGGAAGGCCACTAAAATATTTGCTAAAATATCAATTGTCTGCCAATAAATTTAGCACTCGTTTTGTGAAAGTTAGTATTTTCACATAAAGTTCTCTCTCTTAATGAGAGAATTAAAAACTTTAGGACCTAATAAAAGAAGCTTAGTGAAGAAATCAGCAGTCAATTGAGGAGTTACATGTTAGGTATAAGGCCAAAGGACAAAATGAGAAGTAATATCTTCCAGTTCGAGCTGAACCATTTACTATAGATAGCTCATTAGCTATGTGATGTCATGCAAATTATTGAACTTGAGTCTTGGTTGTTTTTTACCTACAGTGATGGATGATATGAGTTTATCGAGACACTCAAACATATTTTGTAATTAAACATGACTGACTCATTTATTAGTCATTAAGATTGAAAATGTTTGAAAATGAAACAGGTTTTTTTTTTATCCTTTTAAGCATATCATCACAGAATGCTTACTCCATGGCAAGTTCAGTGTCAGGTGTAAAGATATTTTAGATTAATTAACCAGAAAAAGTCCATGTCTTTCTAGAACTTTCATCCTTATTACTGTGTGGAAACTTAAAAAACTACAAATGCAGACTTATAAGTGTAAATTTATTAATTTCCCTGCTAGTTTGTGTGTCTAGGCTTCTGTATGAATGTGTTATTTGTTTGTATAGTACAGTTTTCTCTTGGCGTTTTAATTATTGGAATTTAACAAATATTTTTCTCATTGATTTTTCTTCACCATTATTTTTTTTCTGTGTTTCTCTCTGCTTTCCCCTGATGAAGATAATTGATATCCTAATTTTAACTTCTATCACTATACCTCTCTACCTTTACATTTCTGGTAACTCCAAATGAACATTGTGTCTTCCGTTGATATATCTCATACATACAGACAAAACTCTGCTTTGCTTTGGAGGCCTTATTTTAGATTGGGAAAAAAAAATGCTCAGTGTTGTTGGTAGTTTTTACTAGTACATGCACCACATAGTTATTGCAAACCAGATTTACCTCCAAAGGCTCTGCTCATGGAGATAACTCAGGTGCAGCAGTTAGCGTGAACATTCTAAAAGACTGCCTAAGTAGTTCAAAGACTCCTCAACAGTAAATATCAGTGTTCAAAAGAGATTTAAAGGCTCATACTTTTGGAGCTATTACAACTGTCAAGAACATAAGAAGAAATATAGCCTTCATGGATCCATCAATATAAAAGGAAGCTGTTGGCTTTTCTTCATAGCATGAGTCTATAATCTCAGCTATTTAGGAGGCAGAGGCAGGAGGTTTGTGAGTTCAAGGCCTTCTGGACTGCTGAGTGAGTTCAAGACACACCTGAATAATCTAGACTCCGTTTCAAAATAAAAGTTAAATAAAAAACTAATTATTTAAGCAAGTATGAAGTGTCACTAGGGCTCAGCATGTGTGAAGTCCTACATCAATTGCTAGTCAATTTATCAACAAATCAGCAAAGAAGATAAAACAGATAACAGATAATATATCGATAATATCTAAGGTAAATAATAACAGCAACAATAAAGTATAATTATTTGTTTTTCTATCAAATATATCCAGTGTTCAGTTCAACAATTTAAGTGACACTAACAGTTTTAATTTTTAAATTATGATTCACTGATTAGACAAAATATTGAAGAAAAAATTTATCATTTTTGATATGTTAGTAGATAAAACACCAAATTTATTGGACAACAAGTAGTACTAAGTTGTAATAGAGTATTTATTCTGTGTTTGTGCTATACAACAAAAAATGTTCTTTAAAAATAGTGAAAAAAGCCGGGCGGTAGTGGCGCACGCCTTTAATCCCAGAACTTGGGAGGCAGAGGCAGGCGGATCTCTGTGAGTTCGAGACCAGCCTGGTCTACAAGAGCTAGTTCCAGGACGGGCTCCAAAACCACAGAGAAACCCTGTCTCGAAAAACCAAAAAAAAAAAAAAATGGTGAAAAAATTACTAAATTTCTACGACAATTAACTTGAAATCAGGATTTTGATATTTATTTTATATTGGCTTACTAGAATAATATTTTCTTTCATTTAGGAAACACCTAATTTATTTTCACTGTCCATTCACAAAATTACAAGACTTGGAATAAGTATATTATAGCTGTTACCTATAAAATACAGAAAAAACTGTGGGTGACTGTCCAGGAAGCAAGATGTCTCTGCCAATTCTGGAGTTCTGGAAGTAGCTTACAATGCACTTTCTGTTTACTTAGGTAATATTGTATCCTTCTGGAGTCTTTGATGGAGTTGAAGAAGAGATATAGTTTTCCTTAGTCATGATAAAAGATAAAATAGATATAAATTTTGTAACTGTAATTATTGCTTAATAACTGTTTTGTTATATGTAATTTGACTATGTTAAAGTTGAAACCTTTTTTTTGTTGGGACTAAGTGAGTCCTGGCTTTTAGCTACTTTTCCCTCCTAGAACCTTCTAATTAAAATTACTAGAAGCTGTGCCTAGTTTAAAGGATCAGAGGATGGGATTTTCACCTGTTGGCCATTGACTGCAGTGTATTTAAGCCTACATGGTGTTAATTAAAGTGGGGCTTTTGAAACCAGCTTTAAAAAGGTCTGCGTGTCTGTCTGTCTCTGCGTCTGTCTGTATTTTCAACCTCTAGCCCCTTGCCCGAAGCTCGCGAACTGGGTTCAAGTGCACAGAGCGCAGACACGGGGGCTTGGTGTGTGGTGTTCCTTTTTATTTAAACAGAAAAGGAGAGGTGATGGGGGATTTACCTCTGTATGCTGTGATTACCATTGGTTAATAAAGGAACTGATTTGGGCCTATAGCAGAGCTATAGGGGAAGAGAGCTAGACAGGGAAAACTAAACTGAATGCTGGGAAAAAAGAAGAGCTGAATCAGAAAGAAGTCATGTAGCTCCGTTGGAGCCAGATTGAACTTTACCCAGTAAGTCATAGCCACGTGATTATACACACAGATGACTAGAAATGGGTTAATTAAGATATAAGTGTTAGTCAGTAATAAGTTAGAGCTAATGGGCCAAGCAGTGTTTTAAATAATATAGTTTCTGTGTGATTATTTCCATTCTGGGAAGCGGGAACCAACAAGCGGCTGTCTTTGCCTACCCTTGACTAACGCTAAACCAAGAGTCATAGTGAGTAAAATCAGGCTTGGCCTTTACTTTCAAGAGCTAACCTTCCCCCACCCCAGTAGCTCACCTCCTCAAAGGTTGATGACCTTCCCAAACAGAAGCAGTATCAGGGAACCAGTATTCAAACACATCTCCCAGGAGTGGTAGAAGTGCAGGGACTTCTGACTGGAATCCTGATGAATTTATATGATTTATAGGGTTGTCATATTTATCCAGTGCTTATGTGTTGAATGATGGTGTTTAATAATGCTGGGATACTGAATGTCAGAAGATTTATTGTTGTTTTAATTTTCCAGAGTCAGGAGACAGAGGACTAGAAGGCATCTTGGTGATTATACAGTGATAAGCAATAAAATGATACTACATAGAGCAGTGGAAAATGTTCCTGCAGTTCTACAGTTAATAGGGTCTCTTTAGCATAATGTGTCAACTTTATCAGATTCAAGTTTATCATCAAACTATAGGAGTTTCAATTCATGTAAAGTTGCCATGACACTTTTTGACTGAGTAATCATTATAATTACATTAAAAATAAATTGTTAACAACAGTGGGGGACTTTATGAAATAGACACTCGAATTATGTGTTAGCTGTCCACAATACCTTCCTAACATAGAACAAAACTGAATCTGTAAAATTCTAAACTTTGCAGTAGTAGCAAGACACCAATCACCATTTCTACTCATCACTAAATATCTTTTTACTTTTGATTTTAATTACAGGATCTCCTTTATATTAGGGTGTGAAAAGTGTCAAATACAGTAGCAGTAGATTAATACAAAAATAAATGAAAACAATAAAGAATAAGTAAATTTATTTAAATTAAATTTGGTATGTTATTATTAAAATTGAATTTATTAACATTAAATATATTTTAAGCATGTTCACGGCACTATAGTGTCAGCTAAATTGAGGTCTTACAGAAGTAATCATGTTGAGAGAAATAAGCATATGGGAGATTTTATTAGAAGTATTTTTTAAAATACTATATATGAAATATTCAAAAATGGGACCTTGTATATATTTAACTTCTTACCTACAGACATCTTGTGATTCATCTTCAAGTGAATGTTTTGGATAATGTATAGCAATTGTGCTAATATAAATACAATTTATATTAGTTTAATCTTACTAAAACAAAAAAGCCATAAAAAAGAGAGCTGAATTTGCAAAGGAAAATTATGTAAAAAATATTTGCACTTGAAAGTAATTTTGATGGGATAGTTGTGGGGCAAACTGTTTGAGAGTGGGTCAAGCAAAGGGGTAGGTGAGGTAGAGGAAGAGAGACAAATGTATAATTTTCTGAAGCCCAGACTATTCGAACTATGACGTCATTCCTTTGTTAAAATTATTAGCTGACAAATTTTCACTCATTCTGAAAAATAAAAGCTTCCAAACCTTCAAGCAAACTGTTAATACTGCATACTTTAATGTAATACACACAGGTAGGCTTCGAAAATGAGTATGTAATTCTAAATGACTAAGTATCTTGCAATAGTCAAGAAGAAGTGATTTACTTTCATAATCACTAACAAAAACCTTCTGTCCTAGTCTTATGTTTCTACATAGCAAAAACTTTAGCCCATTTTTTTTTTATATTTCAAAATATTATAAGTAAGAAAATGAACATTTCTATGTGGACAATTTCTGAAATGCAAGTATTTGTAATGGACATTTGGCTGTTATACAGGATGGAGGTGATAGATTCCTCTTACTTATTTTATTTAAGCAAAGTTAATTTCGTATTTCTCGTATTTATGGAAAAGTCTTCAGAAAATTACTGAGGTGATTAGAACTAGAAACATTTGAAGTTTTTCTGTTTCCTTTACCCAAAAATTTCTCATAAAAACATGAAGGCAAGAATAGACTACTTTGGTCATAAAAGTTTTCAGAGCATTTCCTTCAAATATTTCATGAAGTTTGAGTCAGTTTTAGTCTTAAAAAGTTTGAGGAACTGAAAATATCACACATTTTGGCTTTTATTTTTTATAGTGATTTAGCCCCAAACAAACTTTTAGAGATTCAGGACTGATGTGGAAAGTTGCCTATGATTTATTCCTCCCAGACGCCATTCCTGACATCCTATCAGATGTCAAGGAGCTAGATTATCAAAAACGTGATGGAGAAGATGAAGGGCAGAGGTTAGGATCAGAATTTCTAAAGAGTGACTTCCAGTGTTTGCATGTGCTTGCACTGTAGGTATACTCCTTCAGTTCTCAAGGAATATCTCTGCAAGGAGGGTTTTGTGAATGTTCTCATCTCTACCTGTCAACACCGTGGAGAACCTTTCATCACCATCTCCCCCAGCAACTTCTTAATCAAAGCATGATCTTCCAAAAGCCTTCATAGGATAATAATTTAATAACAAACCCTGAGCCAGAAGACAAAGGAAGAGACTGTGTAGGAGGCCATTGCTAATTTCCCTCCCAATATAATCAAATCAGTACAGCTATCCAGTCAGAACACAGAAGCCTTAATAAGTCACTCTACTCGATTAAGAGAAATTGATTTTCTTCCACCGTGGATCACAGTGATTATGATAAATATGGTATCTGCCATTCACTGTGCTTCCCCTTAGCTGCCGGTCCATTTGTTTGTAGGGTGGCAGGTATTCAAGCCGGAGAGGGATGCTGTACCACCGACTCTACTTGATAGTGCCTTGACAGCTGTAGAATAGAGTGGTCCCTAGGACCAACTTATTAGCCAGTTCTAAGAATCTTCCAACAATCATGTATAAATATATTTTTTACTTAGATTTTATTTCAGTATCTATTTTCTCATATAACCATGCTATATAATTCAGTATTACAAACTGATATATTACAGAGAGGTAGAACGGTATGAAGTATTTTTCTTAACTATGGAGGCAGTAAAATAACTACAGGAAACACTGAAAGTAAATCAGTAGTGTTTTAAAACTATTTGAGAAAAAT
>NC_022010.1:76711212-76723772 GCF_000317375.1 Microtus ochrogaster
TAAATGGGAAGTGCATTGTAAGCAACTTCTAAAACTTTAGAATTGACAAAGACATCTCGCTACCTGGACAGTCACCCAAAGTTCTTCTGTAACACTGGGGCATCCATCTTTAGCCTACAGGACCATAGTATCCAGCAGACTGTCTTTGAAATTTTCTGCTTCATAGAAAAGTCTGCTGGATACTATGGTCTTTCACTGATCTTGAAGGAAAGCCTGTTCCTATAATCCAGGAATTCTAATTGGGCAGACCACTGAATTCAGACCAATCTTTGTTTAGAACAGCTTTTTAATGGTTCCTTAGTAGAATCAAGCATTTGACTCTGTTCACTGATTAAAACCATAGACAAAGAAAACATTTAGATTGATACGGAGGAGATGATTCCACAAATAAAGTGTCTGCTGTAGAATCATAAGGAGGGGAATAATAATTCTCACTGCACACACAAGAGCTAGGTAGGCATGGTAGTCAGATGTAACCCTAATTGCCTAGAGGCCCACCTTAAAGAGCCTCCAGGCAAGCTGGCTAGTTAGATCAGCTGTTGAGCTCTGGGATCTGCTAGAGACCCTAACTCAGTAAATAAAAGGGGAGACGCTGACTATCAATTACGTACCTCTATATGCACACAACCACATGCATACTCACACAAATAGTCACACACAGAGCCATCTATATACAGATGCATGTTTCCACATGCATGTGAGCATTCATATATAAATAAGTATGCATACTTACATAATACACATATACACATGCAAATGTTTTTACCCCACAGAACTAATTTTCTGATGTTGAAAACAAAGCTTGATATGAACTTAATACTTGAATAAAATTCGCACTTTCATGTATTTTATTGTATTGATATTAAAACTACACAATTTAAAATCTAGCAATGCCTTGTTCTTGGTATATGCTATTAAACCAGTACATACTCACCTTGTATTGATACTAAACCCTCCTGAAGCCTTATGTACCAACAATTTCCAAGCTTGGACATGGAAATCTGATTGACTGCCTAACATTTGGTGATGAATCCTGGATTGCGTGATTGATTTTGAAATAAAATATGCAATGTGATGATGTGGAGCTTGCTCTATAGTTTAACAGATCCTTGCTAAAATGATCAGTTTTTTTCACAGCATTTTGATTTGAAGAGAATGCTGGTAGTGTGACCACTTCATGCTACTGAGAGAAATTCCATGTTCTCTTAGGTAGTTTGTGTCTTCAGTACTCAGGCTTTGAAAGGCATCCCGTGTCCAGTGTCTGCTGGCTCTCCAATCGTTCTCCCTCCCTTATTTTGATAATTATGAACAAAGGTCAGTCATTTCCCCATCCAAGCAAATCCTGACACATGCACATGTCAGAGCATATGATATAGATGGCATGCTCAGCAACATTAAAAAATAAACATTCCTTTCTTTCCTCAGACCAGCTGAAACCCTACTGCTTGCCGGTGGCAGAGAGGGAACAGATGAAGGTGGCTGTGGTACTGCCTTGGCCACTGGCAGCATACACACAGTTCTGAGGATATTTTTGTCATTTTGGGCTCCACAAATGGACAATCTCATTCCGCTTGTTAAGCATGAACTGTGAGCCTCCTGACAGAATGCAAATGGTCTTGTCAACAATTTGACCTTGTAGTATCACGACAAGGTGTCTTCTCTTTTATTATAATCTATATTTTCTTCCTGAAGCCAGATTTGTTTTTTAAATGGTGAGGAAATAATTTAAAACTGGTAATGGAATATAAATATTGTGCTGTTCAAAATTATAAGAAAGGAAAGAAAGTCTAGATGAATTTTGAGTGGACTGAACCATGCCTAAGACTGATTGTCACAGGGATTAAGACACTCAATTCTGAATTTCCTGAGAAACCGGCACACTGCTTTCCAAAGTGGTTGCACAACTTTGCATTCCCACCAGCAATGGATGAGTGTACCCCTTTCTCCACAACCTCTCCAGCAAAGGCTATCATTGGTGTTTTTTATTTTATCCATTCTGACAGGTGTAAGATGGTATCTTAAAGTTGTCTTGATTTGCATTTCCCTGATCGCTAAGGAAGAACTCACCAAGGCCAGCTGGCCTGGGTCTGAAAAAGCCTGGGATAAAACTGGACTCTCTGAGCATAGAGGACAATGAGGACTACTGAGAAGTTAAGAACAATGGCACTGGGTTTCTGATCCTACTGCACGTACTGGCTTTGTGGGAGCCTAGGCAGTTTGGATGCTCACCTTACTAGACCTGGATGGAGGTGGGGGTTCCTTGGACTTCCCACAGGGCAGGGAACCCTGATTGCTCTTCGGGCTGAGGGGGGGGGAGGGAAATGGGAGGCGATGGCGGGGAAGAGACAGAAATCTTTAATAAATAAACAAATTTTTTTTAAAAAAAGACACTCAATTCTGAATACTAACTGCTGAATGGACCAGGAAAGAGATATTTTGTTTATATTGTGAAATTTTATAGTAAATTTTCACTGGACAGATTATATCAGGTAATGACTTCCACTTACTTATACAGTGTCTTTCAGTATGAACGGAGCAAGCAGTCACAGAAGCTCTCATAATTGAGCCCTCTGAGAACTGGACCCTGATCATACAGAGAGAGCAGGTCTCAAAAGTGAGTGATGGAGAGCTTGTTCATTACAATCAGCTAGCATTAGAATTTCCCTCTGTCACCATAAAGGAGGAACGCTTTCAATAGTTCCACTAAGCTCCATGGCTCAGTGGACAGAAATGTAAAGTTAAATGTAGCCCAAGGTCCAAATTCCATTCCTATTCTGCATTTCCTTTCTGAAGAAAAATTTTTTGAGTTTTTTTTGTCTAATTGTACTATAAATAATATACTGATTCATGACTATCTTTTTAAAAAAAAAGAGCTAGCATTTTCTACTTCTTTTTCATGGAGTAATAATAAAGTCTTTAATACAGTAAATTTTTCTCTCTCTAAAATTTCCTTTTTGGCATCACACTTTATTGCATTCTGTAGTTGTCAGACAGTAAGATAGGTTGTGAGATAATTTTACAATGGATGCTTACTCTACAGAGAAGAGGCGAAATAAATATCCAGGAAGTTATGACCTAATATGATAATTGTAATTAAAAAGAAAAGTGTTAGGAGAGTTTTGTGTTTATTTTCCTGACATAAACCAAACTATTATCCTGTATGATTAAGAATTAAATTCTATATAGAGAAGCAGTAAACTATATACATAACTGTAGTATAACTGTAGTATAATTGCCATTCTTTTATATACTTAGGTAAACAGTCAAGCCTGTCATAATGGGTTCTTATAATCACCCATCACCCTGGAACACACCAGTTTTCAGACAAAGTCATCTCCTTGTGGTCATGCCATGGAAGAGAACCATTTCTCTACTTGCCTTTTGGTCCATCACCCTCCTCCAGCATCTACCTTACTGGCTGCCCTCCAGGTCTCTGTCTTCTTTGATTCCTAAAAAGAAGGGAGTTACAGGCTGGCAAACACACAGGTGTTTTGTTGCTTTTAAAGACCATTTCTCAGTTATTCATTATGTTAATGGTACTTTCTGATGTGTAGTTTATGGATTTATGGCCCATTCTTGATAAGTGTGAATGTGGACTGCATGGACATCTTTGATAAGGTTCTAATTGGATCGTGGTGACCTTTCTGGATGTAATTCAGGGAAGAAGATTAAAAAGCAGTCCTGTACGTGACAGGTTTTGGACAATAACATATGAATTCGGCTCTCCTGGCAGGCAAGAGATGTAAGCCATGATAAATTAAAGGCACACTATATAGGCTTTCTGAATGATTTTTCATCTCTGCTGCATCCTTACGTAAAAATCTATTGTACAAATTGTGCCAATGCCATATTCCCCTGCCCAGGATGAAACTTCTTGTTTACTGATTGCTGAAGCTGGCAAATTAATCACTGACTGTAGTTTCAAAGAGACTGAGGATTACATATCAATCCTGCCTAGTTTCCATTCTACAGTCTAATAAGTTGAAGAGCTAAGAAGTGTCTGGGAAGCGATTGTTGAAATTCAGAAAGCATCCTTTCTGTGTCTACTTTATCTTTTGTAGATGTATAAAAAGCCTATTAACACATTCCCATTATTTGATACACATCCCCAACCTGACAATACATTTACCCGATCTAGAGACTTTATAATGAATTTTCAGAAATATTCAATTAATAACTCATTTTTTTATGTGATGAATCTTGTACTCTTACTGCTTCCACAATATCTATGTAGTGGAAATGTACATATATAATATAAGCATAAATAATCATTTTCACTGGAGAAGAATATATGCACATATGCAAACAAATACATCAGGTCAGAGAAGATTTTTTTTTGTTTTCATTTCAAATTTGCATGTCTTTGAAAAGTACCTACGTGTGAAAACGTAGTCTTAAGTGTGTTGATATAAAAAAAAAAAAAACAAACGTGTAGGGCCAGGTAGCCGTGACACATGCCTTTAATCCCAGCACTCGGGAGGCAGAGTCAGGTGGATCTCTGTGAGTTCGAGGCCACCTGGTCTACAAGAGCTAGTTCCAGGACAGGCTCCAAAACTACAGAGAAACCATGTCTTAAAATAAAAAAGTGTACAAAAGAGTTTTGGAAGCTGTTGCTTCTGACCTGTGGAATACAAAATCAACCTCTCAAGTATCAATTGGATTTCCAGATTTCCCCAGAGGATTCCTTCAGGGCTTGCCTTCCCTTCCTTCTCACACTTGGGTGCAATCAGTGTGCCCATACTCTCATCCAGCAAACTCTGGAATTTGTCATAAAAAGAAGGGAAGGCCATTGCTGTTTTTTCCAAAGGCATGGAGCAAATCAGACACCATGCCAGGTACTTGCTATAAAAGAACTGAGTCCTGATCATGCCATAACTCGAGGCCATGTTACTGTGATCTATTTTTATTGGAAACAAGTTTTCTCAGCATTCTCTTTTTTTTCCATCTTATTATTATTATTACAAATTTTCACCTCCTCCCCTGCTCCCATTTCCCTCTGCCTCCCCCTATCCCCCTCCCCCTCCCTCTCCAGTCCAAAGAGCAGTTAGGGTTCTCTTCCCTGTAGGAAGTCCAAGGTCCTCCCCCCTCCATCCAGGTCTAAGAAGGTGAGCATCCAAACAGACTAGGCTCCCACAAAGCCAGTACATGCAATAAAATCAAAACCCAGTACAATGTCCTTGGCTTCTCAGTCAACCCTCCTTGTCAGCCACATTCAGAAAGTCCGGTTTGATCACATGCTCCATCAGTCCCAGTCCACCTGGCCTTGGTGAGTTCCCATTTGATCGATTTGATCGTCCCCACCGTCACAGTGGGTGAGCACACCCCTCGCGGTCCTGACTTCCTTGCTCATGGATCTCATGGTAGCATTTCTTCAGAGGCTCCTTCCTCTCTGATGACTCTAGCTTGTGTCAAATTGACACAAAACCAGGTAATCCGTAACTCAGTCAAATTTCCACTAACTGAAACCCAGAGAAACCTGACTTTCTCCTGAACTTTATATCTTAACAAAGACATAGGGGCCAAAAAAAAAAAACACATGCAAATTTCGTCTGCATTGCTTCCTAACCATTCTGTAACCCACTTACGCAAGCCACCCTTCAACTATAGCTTCACTGTGCTTTAATTCATATGCCATGGAATTTGTTTATCTAAAATGTCAGACATCATTTTCCATGGGATATTTTATATCTACTGAATAATGAGCATCCTGCCTCCTCTCTTAGCTCTGTTTAACACTAACAGAATGAAGTCCCACTAGATTTTCACTTGAATAAAGAAGAGAAGGAATCAAGTTTATTTCCCATTTTGTGTCCAGTGATGTATGTTTCTTGTAAATTCTGATAATTTTGTTATTCATTTTCTAGAATTTGTCTAACATTTGTGATTTCTTAGTATTTTTTCAAAATCACTATTCTGTGCCTTTCTGTGACAGTTACATTAATACTCTTCCAAGAGTGGCCCAACTGCTACTCTTTCTACATGCCCTGTTGTTCAAATTCCACCCTATAATTTTACCAATAATCTAATCTAAGATTACGTTTTTCTCTAACACATTGGTTGTTGAATGATATTGTTCATCAGAATAAATTATAAAGAAATGACTTCAAATGATTAACTATCAGTCCTACACATGTTTTGATTCTTTCTTACTTATGAAGTCCATCTTTACATAATTTCTGCCATAAAATGTTTTCTTTGCATAAATAAGCACATTAATCTGATGCTTTCATTGAGATTTAATGCTGAAATTGTGCTTTGCTAATTATTAGCTAAGTTTGTATTCTTTTTTCTCATAAATGTGACCAAAAAATGATAATGAAGTAACTACCCTTTTCTCAATCCCTTCTTTCTTAGACATCCACCTGAAATACTGCTGAATGAATACTGTGTTTCAAGTCTTTTAAGTCTTCATAACCATTGTTTTTGACTGTTTGTTTCTCTTTTCTCCTGAGAGTCATTGATTGACATATTGACTATCTAAGAATTTAATTTCTTGAGAGCATATTGCACACATGATATAACTTCTAGATATATTCCCTCCTCCTCAGCTTACAGTACTTTATACATTTTGCACGTAGCCTGTAAGCAAATGCTATGTGCATAGAAATATTTACATATGCCTTCTGACTATCAAATGGAATGGAGAAATGAGTGAAAAACAGCCATTTAGATTTGACTGAGATGTACAGAGAGAAAAATAGAGTAAAGAATATCGAAATGGCTCATAAATGAAGAGAGATCACTAAGGATTAGGAAGTACAAAGAGCTAACGTTTACTGGGAAAAGGTGTAAATAATAGAATTCTTACCAATTTTGTGACCGTTGTGGGATAAATTAAGATGTTTTACTCAGGTGTCAAACAAAGCTTATTAACAACTTTCAGTAGAGAGCATGATAATGAAGTGTAGATCAGTGACATCCCTGATCCTTTCTTCTTTTTAATTTCAGTCTTGAACTCGATGGACTTTTGTGGCTTGAGATCGGAAGCGTCTGTAGCTATATTATAATTATTTTTAACTATTTGCAGTTAAATATTAGTATTTAAGTTTAAACCAAAAATCAATATTTTATTTGTTCTGAATCTAAAGCCGTAGTTAAGACAGACCTTATTTATCAGTTGGGGGTGGCACATGCCATTAATTTCAGCCCTCAGGAGGCAGAGACAGGTGGATCTCTGTAATTTCTAGGCCAGCCTGGTCTATGAAGTGAGTTCCAGGACAAGCCAGTACTGTTTCACAGAGAAAACCTGTTTCAAAAATACAAAGAAAAAGAAAGAATGGTCATCATTTAAAAAATATTGCTTAAAATATTTCACACTTATGATGTTCCCATACAACCCTAAACATATCCAAGAAGAATGTTTTTTAATTCAATCTATTAAGAGAACACACTTCTTTTGACTAGGAATGTATTTTTATTCTTATTTATCCAAAAATTAGATAAGAGAATTAATAGAGCAAATTGAAATAAATATGATATAAACTGTCCATTTAGGTAATAATAAAAATGTCAATTCTTTTGTCAGCATAAACAACATAGTACCATTCTAATTAGTATTCTCTGATTGCTTAATTTCAGAAATCCCATGTTATACCTGCAGTTGTTTATGTGTATAGAGGTAATTTCTATTTGCTCGGTGAACATCAGGGAAGCATGCAAGGGTGGTTTGGATCTTGCAATCCTTACTTTGTTGATGCAGTGATAAGGAATCACACTTGCAGGCTGGTGAGTGTCTCAGTAGGTAAAGGGCTTGTCTTGCCATACAAGCACAGCAACCTCAGTTTGAGCCCCAGAATCCCTGTAGAAAGCCAGGAGTGGTGGTGCACATTTGTAACTAGTGCTGGAAGGCAGACAGACACCTGGAGCTCTCCACCCAGCTAACTTTAGCACATTGTTGAACCCCAAGTGTGGGATGAGGTTTTTTTGTCTACAAATAAAAATAGATAAAGTTTAGATTTGTTAAGGAAGATACTGGACTCCAACACCTAATCTCCGTATGCATTTCTTGCCCTCACACATGAACACACCATCACATATACATGTACACAGAGAAGCATATACAAACTCGTATGCCTATGCCACACGTACATAGGCACAGAGACTCATAAAATTCGCTCAAGAGTCTTAAAGCTTTCACTTGTGCCAGTTGAATATCCACAGTGTACCAGAAATTAGATCCTCTACAGGCTCCGACCTCCCAGCCTGCTGCCCTCTCAGGAAGCCAGAGAAATCAAAGAGGCACCTACTGACCCTCCCTATTGTCTGGACATGTCGTCTTCTATCAGTAGTATGCCACAATCAGTGAGATACACATGTACCTCCTGCCTGCTCAGGGGTTGGCAGCCAGATCCCTGCACCTGTTTGCTTATACATGAGCTGTGCATGTTTGAATTTAAATAGAGGCAGGGGGTGGAGAAGCCTGGAAAGGCCATGGTTCTGTCAGAAGCTGTTCTTTTTTTGCATATACAAGAGAAAAAACCAGCTTGCAGGAAACTGGGATATGTCATCATACAAAATATTGACCATCATTTTGATTATAATAGCTATCAAAAAACAATGTCTTTGATTATATATGAAATTATGAGTAAGATAATCGATCATTCTCAGAGTCCTTCTCATACTGTCATTTTTTAAAAGTCTTTAAATGATGGCATAGCAAAAGCATCACACACTGAAGAGATAACATAGATTTCTGGTCTTTATAGAAGTGAAATATAGCTAGTGTAGGGTAAAGTTACACACTTTGGTTTAAGATTTGGAGTAGGTATACTTGTTTGGATTAGATTAGGCTGTTTTTGTTGTTGTTCATTTTTCTCTCTTTTTTTAAGGTGAAACATCATACTACTTACTGACTTTCTGGTTTAGCTTATTTACTAAACTATTTTGAGTTTGGCCAAAGAAATTCTTGTTAACTTGTTGTTATGGAGCACCCATTGTTCTTGGCTTTATATGTGAATACCCTCAAACTGTCTTCTGCCTTTGGGGTATGCAAGTCCTGTGACTTTGGAATGAATATTTAATCTGTCTGAATTATCTTTACTTCCCAAGACTATTGCCCATGTGAATTAGCTTCAAGGGGTTGAATTTAGTGACATGATCATTTTGAGAGGTATCTTCCAAACTAAAAAGTATCATACAAAATCAGGTATTACAAGTATTTCCTTTGATTTTGTACAGTTATTTTATGGTCTTCATAAATAAAGTGAGCAAAATTTTATTACTGAATATATTTCATAAGTATTTTGAAAAACAAAATTTATTACAATAAATCTTAATATTTTACATAATGGAAAGATTTTGTATGTAGAATACATTTTTTTCATATGTTAAAATGGTTTCTTACTATGTATAATAAACAACTCTGTAATATCAAAAAAAGATTAAACATAATATCCTTGCATAGTTTTATACTTTATGAATTCATAGCCCCACAAAACAAACTAGACTAAAAGTTGTAAAAAGATCTGTTGAATTTGGAAACACCTTGAAGGACTGCAAGCTGTCACCTTCTCACTACCCCATGCAGTTTGAGCAAATCAACAGCCTTGAACTTTGCACACAGAGTTCCAGGGCCTGGGCAGAAGGCAGTGCATCTGCAGGTCCTTGCATGACTAATTTCCTGTCAGCAAGTGATTTTATTATCATTTAAATACAAATTTATGATAATATCAGTAAACATGGCAGATGGTCGGATTGCTAAATTCTGGGGGTACAGGTTGAAAGCACGGTTGTGTTTCCCCCATGACTGCTTCTCTCCTCACCTTGCTGTCTTCAGAAATTTGTCCAGAATTTTCATACCTCTCCTTTCATCCTTTCTAAAGATTTATTACATCGAACACTGCACTGAAGAGTGTCTATCTGAGTACAAAGTGTGCCTTGCTCTCATGGAAAACTCAATTATGACTAAAAATTTTCCTGTGTCTCCTCATAATTTTGCATGAATTTATTTTAGTCACTACTCACCCCACTTCAAAAAAAGGACACAAGAGCTACCTGAACTTTTTAGTTCCTATTAGCCCTAAAGTTAAAATAATATATGAAAAGAAATATCAGAGTTTTATAACCTCATATTTTCTTCCCTTAGTGAATCTGCATTTTTCAAACTATAATAAAAGAGAGGATCTCTGAAACAGAGGAGATATTATTAATATTGCAGCATTTGCAGTATATTTCCTAAACAGAACAAGCACTAAAATAATTTGTATCTAATGAAACTTGGCAAATATTTTATCAGAATATCACTAGCTGGGGAATGAATATTGACTGCAGTACATAACTTGTCAATAAAATAAGCCTGATAGGGAAACGTAAACTGCTTATTAATCTTGGGTAAATGGTTAAATTTCTTCAATCTTGGTTTTAAAAAATTAATAATCATTTAGAAACCGCCTTCTCCCTGCCAGCGACACAACAAACTGAGAATGTTGATGTTGAAATTAGAATATAGTGGCTTTATGCTGATGCCTTCATCCTTATGAAATGGAAATCATCACTCTAAACACTGAAAGCTAAGAGAGAGCACATATATTAATGTCAACACAGTCATTTCTAGACAGACAATATTGGACGCCAAGGAGCTTACCCTTGCAAAATTACTATCTCCTTGTGGGTTTCTGAAGTTTCTTAGGAAGTGTTGCCATGCTTAAAGAACTCAACTCAGTTTTTGTGGGTTTGAACATTTGCCCTAAGAACTTGTTAAGGGAGTTTGTATTCCCATAGGTCAGTGGTGGATTATGGGAGATATAAACGCTTTTGCTGGCTTCAGTCCGTTTCACAGATCCTCTAACAGATGCACAGCTTGAACTTCGTCACCTTCCAATAGCTGTGCTTGCTGCCTAGAAAGCAAACTGTTGAATGACAGTTTCAGGAAAAACGGGTACTAACTTGGCTCCATTCAGTTGTGTCCTAGTTACGAACGATTCTAAATATTTTCGTGATTAGAGATTTTTTTTTTCTCCCAGTACTTGTGGTTGTTCAGCTACCAACAAATGCCAAGATTCTCATTTCCTTTATTTTTGAAATCCACATGTTTGCCTTATAATTATTTATTGGAAAAATTGGTTTAAAAAGAAAGTGTTTTTAAAAATGCTTTTGGGAAAAATATCACACTAGAATTATTATTTTTTGTTTATGAATTTTTCCCAGCCCAGTGGATATATTATTATGTCAGTTTTTTGTTCTATAATGTGAAACAGAAATTAGACGGGGAGAAAGAGTTTAAACAAGAAACTACAATATTCTCTTTTGAAATGATAAATTTAGCTGAACCACTCAGAAGTCCCCTGCTGGGCTCAGGCAAGCAGAAATTAATTCAAGAAGACAGATAAAATTTTTTACCAGGCCGGGTGGAGATGACGGATGTGACAGCGCTCAGTTAAAATGTCTTTTTAGTGGCAAATGCATGTGTATTAGTCAGGAGATGTGACATGAGTGTCCCTGGCAAGAGAAAATGAACCAGTGACCATTTGCATTTAGAACAAAAGAAAAATTCTTTATGGTAAAATGTGAAGCAAAATATATTTTATATGTACTTTTCCGCATTTAGAAATTTTAAATTATCCAGTTACTTTAGAAAACAAAACAAATAAACAACAACAAAAACCTCTGAAAGTTAAGAGAAACATTTTAGCTCAGATTACAGAAAATAAGTATATTTTTTTATCTTGTCTACATCTCAGAGAAGCAGAGTTTGTTGAATCAAATTTCTGTGCCCCATGCTCTGCCTTGATGTCACAAAAATATCAGCAAATTGTCTAAAGATCATCATACTTTAAATCCTGACCTAGACATGATTTACTAGAAACTGTTGTGGATACATGCTTGAAAGCCTTACATGTGCAATGTCTTTGGTTTCCTTTTTCCTTCCTTCCTTTCTTCCTCTTTTTTTTTTTCCCCGAGACAGGGTCCTTTCTTCCTCTTTTTTTTTTTTTCTTACTTTCTCATCAGAATAGTGTCAGCTGCCTCTGCATTCCCCAGGAATAAACACCTTTGGTCTTATTCTAAAGCAGAAGAACAAGATGAAAGTGCCTGTGGCAGGAGACTCTAGGCAAAGACAATGTTTGAAATCTTTGGTTGGCAGGATGGACCATGTGAAAGTCAAGTTTAATTAACTGTGTGAACAGATGCTTTCAAGACATAGTAGTTACCAGTTCAAACTGAAAGTGTAATTGAATTTTGTAGTATAGTTTATTTTTCCAATTAAAATCAAATTGTATTATCGTAATTTTGTTATTATAAGAAGTGACACTCTAAAGAGGACTCTCCAGGATAAAACTAGAAATTGCCTTTTTTTAGAACAGACAGAAATCAAGAGGTATTTCATTCTTAACACTAAGATAAAACCTCAAGTTTTGAAGTTTATTATTATCTTGAAAACTCTATTTTCCATTGAAGGGTAGTATAGTAGTTCATACAAATGGAGTAAGACAAATTGTAAAAAAGAGTAATAAAAGATTGTCTCAGAAATCACGTGACAATTTTTGTTTGGTGAAGAAGGTGTTTTTGATTCCATGTAACGTGAACAGAGAAATCAGGCCTAACCTTGGCCCTTTCTTCTTCCT
>NC_022010.1:76723872-76753685 GCF_000317375.1 Microtus ochrogaster
CCTTCCTTCCTTCCTTCCTTCCTTCCTTCCTTCCTTCCTTCCTTCCTTCCCTCCCTCCCTCCCTCCCTTCCCTTATTGTGGTCTCCACGATCCCACTTGCCCTGTTTGCTGCTGTTGAGCTCTCTGTATCTTTTTTTCTGAGCCATAGCATAAATTTAACGCAAACAACTGCCCATACGCCATTTCACGGCACAAAAACTCTGATACTCTGTTTAAACTTTCTATGACTCGTGTTAACACAATCATTTTTCCCTCATACGCTTATAACTGATTTTGCCCAATGCATCCATAAACCAGAGAACAAGATTTGTAGCTTAATTTCCATGCCCAGCTTAGCGCAAAATAGCATTTCTTCTCTCTTGCGTTGTAATTTGCATCTGAAAATGACATATTCAAATGAGGTTGAAGAAATTAAGATCATTTGTGCTTTCTGTTGTGTATATACATAAAATTTGTCTTTGAACACTAATGTAGACCTGATTACCAGGAGTCTTTAAGTTCTGTTTTTGGATGTCCTGTAGCTCAGTGCTTCTGTTGTTCTTCAACCTTTTTGGCTTGCAGAATTTCTGCTGCTGCAGCTGGTCACATCTTTGGGCATTCTACATTATTTGAAGACATGCGTGTTTAAGAATTTCCTTCTGCTTTTCAATGTGTTATAGCATATCTTAGGGAATACCGTAGCTTATCAATTGTATTCACGTGCTAAAGGGCCAGTTTTGGCAATTAGTGTGAATGTCCCCTCACTGCCATTAAGAATTCCAATCATCTTGATGCTAATATTTATGGTTGTTTGAAGGGATATATTTTACTGATATTAAGAAAATATGATTGTCAACAATAATACAGTATAAACTACTCTAGTTATTTGACAAGAGTTATATTAAAAATACAAAGAATGAATGAAATTTTATTTACCATCATTTATATTTATTAAATCCAATTTTATGCACTATATAATAAGCATACATACTAATGAGTTATCAATGATTTTTCATACTGAGGCCAAACCCTGTTGTGTATTCCATACTTACAATACGTACAGTCACAGTCCCATACTCCACAGCCACACGTGGCAGTTGCTAATATATTGTGCATTGTTACTGGAAGGTTCTGCTTCTCTGATGGGTCTTTATAACCACGTGACACAAACACCCTCTCTGAATATGTTAAATGTTTATGATCCCAGGTCGTTTTATCCTTTTTCAATTTCAATTCATTTTCTTACCTAATTATTTATTTATTTATTTTTTTTGAAAAAATTTCTGCCTCCTCCCCGCCTCCCATTTCCCTCCCCCTCCCTAACTCCTCTCCTCCTCCCCCGACTCCATTCCCTCTCCCTCTCTGAAGAGCAGTTCAGATTCCCTGCCCTATGGGAAGTCCAAGGTCCTCCCCCCTCCATACAGGTCCAGGAAAGTGAACATCCAAACAGGCTAGGCTCCCACCAAGCCAGTCCAAATGAGGAGCAGAAGGAGGGAGAACATGAGCAAGGAAGTCAGGACTGCGAGGGGTCATCCACCACTGTGACAGTGGGGCTGATCTATTGGGAGCTCACCAAGGCCAGCTGGACTGTGACTGAAAAATCATGGGATAAAACCGGACTCTCTGAACATGGCGGACAATGAGGGCTGATGAGAAGCCAAGGGCAATGGCACGGGGTTTCCATCTTACCTAATTTTTAGGGCTAGGACTTCTAGTACAGTAATCAGCTGATGTGATGAAATCAGATGTAATTATCTTGTCCATCTGCTTATCGAGAAAATGGATTTCTCATAACAGTAACATTTTATATTAAATCTGACATTAACTGTGGAATTTTACTAGATGGCGTTGTGAAATAGTTTTTCCCTTTATTTTCCTGGTTGGAAAATAATTTTTAGCATAAAAAGGTGTTGAAAACATATAGGCATCCTCCTGAATATTAACCTTCATCAGGCGATGAAAGGAGACAGAGACAGAGACCCACATTGGAGCACCGGACTGAAATCTCAAGGTCCAAATCAGGAGCAGAAGGAGAGGGAGCACGAGCAAGGAACTCAGGACCGCGAGGGGTGCACCCACACACTGAGACAATGGGGATGTTCTATCAGGAACTCCCCAAGACCAGCTGGCCTGGGTCTGAAAAAGCCTGGGATAAAACCGGACTCGCTGAACACAGCGGACAATGAGGACTACTGAGATCTCAAGAACAATGGCAATGGGTCTCTGATCCTACTGCACGTAATGGCTTTGTGGGAGCCTAGGCAGTTTGGATGCTCACCTTACTAGACCTAGATGGAGGTGTGTGGTCCTTGGACTTCCCACAGGGCAGGGAACCCTGATTGCTCTTTGGGCTGACTAGGGAGGGGAACTTGATTGGAGGAGGGGGAGGGAAATGGGAGGCAGTGGCAGGGAAGAGACAGAAATCTTTAATTAATTAATTAAAAAGGTGTTGAACTTGGGCAAATACTTTGCTCATGTGATTATTATACTTTATTATATTATTTGGCATGCTAGCTTAATTGATTTAAATATTACACCAAATCTTGCATTCTGAGAATAAATCTCATTTGGGTAATGGTGTAGAATACATTTATAATTCTTTTTATATGCTCCTTAATTCAGTTTGTTAGAATTTTACTGAGGATTTTCACACTTATTTTCCTGAGGAATATAGATTTAATGTGTTACTTCCTTGTGATGGTCTTCTTTAGCTTGATTTTCACAGAAATACTGGTTTGTTAACTACTTTAAGAAACATTTCTTCTTTTGGGTTTTGGAAGATTTTTGTGAAGAATGGCATTTCATTACAATTAAACAGTTGATGTGACATTGACCTAGAAATATATAAGATAAACAGTATGAAATGGATATCTTAGTGTTTCATATCTTTAATATTGTCATAAATTCTGTAACCTCTGTATCACTTGAGAAAGTAGTCAGTAGTTGATGTTGTTGGGGTGAAAGAAGCTTGTAAATGTTGAAACACTTGTCAGAATTGTAGTCTGACTTGAATTCAATTTCAACGTGTTATATGAGATTGTAGACCTCTGCAAATCCTACATACTCTCAAGAATTAAATTCAAGTCAAATGCCAATTAAAATGAAACCCAAATTTCAGTGTGTGCATGCCTGCTTTTAATGTAGAGATGTCCTCCTACCATTGGAAAACCACAGTCATTTCAGACAACTGGAACTAGTTTGAGTTTTGTAAGAAAACTTGACTGTGTGTTTCAACTCAATGTATCATAACTTCTTACCATTGTAACCTGCCTATAATTATTGTCTAACTTTGCTTGTCCAGAAATGAACAAATATCTACTCATCCCAAACCAATGAAATTATTTCATCATAGCTGAACCTAGTGATTTAGTGAGTGTAATATAGGATAATTCATAGTATGGGTAAAGAGTTACAGAAACAGGAAGGACTCCAAGACATCCACATCACTGAAAATCATGGGTGGCATTACACAAAATCTGAATACATGGATTGTCCTGGACGTCAACCAGAGGGTCTCCTCTTCCCAGCAATTGTTAATACTATGAATTTGGGGAATGACCCTGTGATTCTCATAAATTTTAGGAAATTCTTGAGAGTTGCATGTCTTTTGCTTCCTGACTCTTATAAATTTGTTTACCTCATGAATTTTAAAGAACCTCCTTCTAGAAGGGAATATTTCAAATCAGAAGAAACAGGTAGGAAGCATAATACAAACCTTTTCCATCACAAAATGATAAAATATTGCTTCACTCTATCCTTATAAGTTAATGATGGTATTAAGGACTATTTATAATGTGATCATTAGAAGACAAAAGGAAAAAAGTTTCCTCAAACTTGAGAGTTTTCCCTCTCTAAATTTTGCATTCGTGAGCAGTAGCTTACAAAATATGCATGTAATACTAACAGCATCAATATTACTAAGGAGTTTACTGGAATTATAAGTCCTTTAAAATTTTTATTGAATATATATATGTATATATATATATTGGTGAGTTGGAGAAAATTCTGTAGAAAAAGTTGGTTACATATCAAATATATTTATAATAAGTTTCTTGATGTTCTCTCAAATGGCATAAACAATAGGGCTAAGGGACAAAATGTTACTTTACCTTTGCAACTCAGGAGATTTTTTTTTTTTTGTTTGAGACAATAAATAGTTTTACCAAGTACTAGCTGATAACCAAAGTATGTACTAAGAGACTCCCTGTAAGAGTTTGTCTTCTGACATGCTGAATTGCCGCTGGATGATTGGCAGCTTAATAAAATCTGTGAGTGTTCAACGTGGAGCTGTTTGGTTATTTACTCCCCTTCTGTGCTGCATGCATGAACTGCCACAGCCTGATGAATCACTGAAGAGAATGAGAAGTGACACACACCTCTTCCTTTTGCGCCTGGTCACACTGACAGCATCAAGAGAAAAACACATCATGGCTTCTAAAATGCCACATTTTGGGCATTTACCCGGAATAAGACATGAAGCTATTTAAGGAAAGCAGTACTGTGTTATCATTAAGGGCCAGCTGACAAAGAGGCGAGTGTGCTTTGAGCTCAGTCTAGTCATCCTTCTTCATTTCTTCTCGGCTTAGATGGAAAGCCCACCCACATGGGCTCCGAACAGGGCTGCGGCTATCGCGCACTTTAAAATCTCATTGATAGATTGATTTCATCAACACCCATCGTGGTTCCTGCCCATTGGGAGACGCTCCCATTCTCATTAGGGTCCTATAATGTCTGTGGCTAACATTGTTCTCATGCAAATAGAATAATGCAGAAGATAAGTGCCATGAAAATTCAATTTCCCTCGACCGTCATTACCTCTTTTCTTTTAGTTATTCCCACTCCAGTCTGCAGGAGGTAATGTGTGCAATCTGCTGGTACTTCTGCAAGATGATTACTGCATTTTGGTAATGAATTTCCCAGCACTAGGGGGTGTTTTAGCAGGTTCCCTGGTTTACCTAATGTGGACTTGGCAACACTCCTTGCTCGGCCTTTGCCCAGTGGATTTTCACTATGGTGGATGTATTATGACTAGAACTTGTATCCAATACTTCTCCTTCTTTAATCACCAGTAGCTCATTTGGGATAGAAGGGATGATTTACTCAATGCTGTCTGGAAAATAAATCAAGATTTATGTCTACTTATCCAAATCAAAGGAGAAAGCCCACGCAAAATCTCTCTAAGTGGTCTATCAGTAATGTTGATACTGTAACTATATTGTAAAACATATTAAAACGAAAAATGCACTTTTAGCTAAATTATGTTTTACAATTGCAGAAAATTTCTGTGTGGGCTCATTATTAAAATGAGAGAATTAATGAGGTGCCTTTCAAATCCCCAAATGTAATATTACTCTCTATATTTTAAAGTTTTTCTACAGTGTAAGCCAATATGTAAAAACTGTATAGTCAACCATTTGTCTTATTTTAGAAGCTTTTTGCTTTGCCAAAGTGATCCTCCTTTTATGTGGCTTTTAGTCTGGGAGCTAGATGTAAAAATCAACAAAGCAAATGAAAGAAAGAAGAAAAACATATGCAGGGAACTATGTAAGTTTATCAAACATAACAGATATAAAAATTCATCATACAGGGTGTGAAGTATCCTTCCTTGGATGAATATTGTAGAAGTAGAAAAGTACTACAAAATAAGATAGTTTTCAATGATAATATACAATTTATTTCTTTCCTAAATGGTACTTTGTTTATAGTACCATTGTATGTACTATATAGACAAAAATTTAAAGATTTTTAACACTTATTTGTACATTAATTTTGGAGAATAAATTTTTGGATCAATATTAGTGACTTTTTCTAGAAGAAGTATATTTACACAGATCTGTTTACATGATCTTGAGTTACTCTCATTGACTTTATGGCTCTATTATGTAGTTCCCCACCAAACTGTACTCATTTATTAATTTTTGCCCACAAATTAGAGTTGTTGACATGATCAAATAAGAAGTTCTTTCTTTACCTGAATTATTTCACAGTATGAAGCTAGATGTGGCACATATGTGAAATATATTTCAGCAAACATGATGGAAGTGTTCAGAATAGCTAGTGCATCTGCGATAGGGTGTACATATGAATAGTTGCTGACATGTGGTATAGCCCATCATACTTGAATTCCAGTTATAGTTTTTCTACTTCCAGTTAGACCCTGATCACATCAATACTGCATTTTTAGCGTATAATTACACAGCAGCTATAGCAGTTGATGTTGACCTAGAGAAATATGGATACTGTAATTTTAAGCTAAAAACTGCAACTTGAGTGTGAAATTGTAGGTTGATTTAAGGCTGCATGTTTTGAGATTGCTTTCCTGAAGAACCATCTTCTACTACGATAATTTTCTCAATTTCCTGGGGAATTAAAATATGTAAAGTGTTATTAAAGCATCCTTTATGGCTGAATGGTTAGCTGGTTACAAAAATAGATAAAAGGAAACCTCCAGTAGGTTGGCAGGAGTTGCTAATCACAACCCTCCCTTGCAGTAAGTTTCATAGTCTTGCCTGCCCAGAAAGATGAAGCCAATGGGGTATGACCACCCAAGGTACTTAATCCCATAGGGATTTAGTTGTTTGTTTAGGTGCTGAAAAAGAAAATATTATGAACACAATAATAATTGCGTATTTAGATTTTTGCATCTCGTATACAAAGTGCCATCTTGCATAAAATGTAGCCTCAGCACTATTTCTATGAAGCTTCATTTGCATATAGAGCAGTGGGGAGCTAGTCAGTCATAGGCTTCATTTGACAATGATACCATGATTGATAACTTATCATATAATTAAGTGTTTTCTGTGACCACTTTTCCAGGAGAGTTTATACTCTATGCAACTGTAGGCACGGCAATAAAACATGTAGTGCATAACATGAAGGGTGAAGAGAAAGAGTGAAGAAGATAAGAAGAGATGTCATCTCTATGCTAGCAATGAGTATATGGACTAAAATAAAAATATTGTGCTTAGAAAACATTTAATATTGTCTTCTTTGTGTAATTAAAATAGCTTTCAAACAGATTAACAATGGTGTCTGTGAGCTAAATCCAATGACACTTATTTTAAAGATGCCAAATTCAGAAACTTCCTAAACTGGATTATTGGAAACTATGGTATACACCAGATTTGCCAACCCATTTCCTCATTCTCTTACAAATAATATAGCAAAGATAATTGTTTATGATGATCTCCTAATGAATCAAAAAGCCCATCTTTCATGTATTTTATATATGTCCTTTGTCTCGGATAGTTCCTTTAAGTAGGACAAAACCTTGGTACAAGCGTATGG
Organism: Microtus ochrogaster; assembly: GCF_000317375.1. NCBI lineage: Eukaryota > Metazoa > Chordata > Mammalia > Rodentia > Cricetidae > Microtus > Microtus ochrogaster. The sequence goes on from NC_022010.1 coordinate 76,731,139, forward strand.
ATGCACACTTGGAATCCTGTCTCTTCACTGTAAGGATTCTCTCTTTGGGGGTTTCAGAAAATTTGATGTTATTATTTTTCTTTTGTGAATCCTATGTAATACAGAATTCACAAGCATCATTGATTTCAGCTAACTTTTAAAATGTGGATAATTTAATGTATTTTTCTTATCCTCTGAACACGTTGTAATAATAAAGAATATGTGTATAGGTTTTTGTCAATGCTATTTTAATTAATATAATCCTGTAAGTTTTTAATTGTCCATGTTAGGCAGAGGCTGAAATGATTCTATCCATAGTCCAGCCCATCATTTAACTCTTAACTTACAGATATTCATTAACCTAGTGAAAAACATTGTGTTCTATGCCGTTCAGGTGCAGTGCTATGTGTTTTGAAATGCCTCAGTCACAGGGGTCAGCTATAATTGTTAGCATCTTTTAAGGATTTTCCAGTGTTTGCTTCCAAAGTGCCCTGTAATTCCACATTACATTATTTGTAATAATTTGAAATTATCTGCATGTATTTATTTGATTAATGTCTGTTTTCACAAGATGATTGACAGCTCCTTTCTCCCCCCAGTTTACACCTGATACTTACACACATCTCAGATATTATATTAACTATGCATTTAAGGAAAACTGTGCTGACTATACATGATTTATAACCACTTGGCTATGTATCTTACAGTTACATATGAAAACAAAAACAGTAAAGCAGTGATCAGTATTATTTATTCACTTCTAGAAGAATCCTAAATGACTTTTTTATCATTTTAACTGCATACATTGTGGACAGTATTTTCATGTTTTGATTCGTTTTCATATTTGGATTCAGCTTAAACACAAATTTCTTCTCAAATATTCATCATATTTTCATGGAAAAACTTAAAATCAATTCTACAATTTTTTTTTTACACACAGTATTGGCACTATCTATATTGAAAATACTGTGTATAGAGTTCCAGAAGTCTTGCAGCACGGAAGAACTGATGTATACCCATAAACACAAGTAACTGTATCAATGGGTATAGAGTGTCCTATATATGCTGCACCATATGTGTATCAATTGGGATTTTTATCAATTTCCTACTGTATCATAGGTAAGGTAAAAGGACCTACTAGTAAATATGTATAATGTATATAGATGAAATGCTATGTTGTGATATTCTGGATGCAAAAAGAACTAATTTATTGAGATGCTGTTATTGGTTTTGTAATACCTGCGCATTATTTTAAAGTATTTTAATTCTTGTTTATTTACTTTTGGGTTTATCACATACACACCCACATATACACACATGTGCACTATTGTGAATATGTGGCGATCACAATAACTTTCAGTAGTTGGTTCTATCTTTCCACCACATGAGTTCTTGGCATTGAACTTAGGTCATTGGTTTTGATGAAAAGCACCTTTTTCCTACTGCCCTAATTTTCTTTTCTATGACAAAAAACCATGACTAAATGTAGCCCAAGAAAGAAAGGGGATTATTAAGTTTACATGGCCAAGTAATGCTTCATCACTGTGGGATGCCAAGGGAGGAACTCAAGCAAGGCAGAAATCTGAAAGTAAAAACAGAAGCAGAAACTTCAGAGAAATGTGGCTTATTGTCTTGCTTATCTACTTATTGTTGCTTGCCCACACAACCTAAGACCACCTCCCAAGGGATGCCATGGCCCCTAGTTGCCTGAGCCTTCCTCTCTCAATTAGCACTCAAAAAAAAAAAAAAAGCCCCATAGACTTGCCTACAGGCAATCTGATGGTTTACTCAACTAAGGTTTTCTTTTCGATGAGTTTAAGCTTGTGTAAGATTGACAAAAATAACTAACCAGCATTCTCACTACGAGGGCTTGTCAACTTTCTTGTTATTGTTACGTAAATTCACATGAATATACAAGTACTTCAAAACTGATAAACTTTATAAAAACATGTGACATATGAATAAGAAAAGAGCCACAAGTAGAAAATGAAGAATAAAAGAGTTCTTTTTAGCATTGTTCTACATAGAGTATACTATGCCTATTATTTTCATACTTAAAAGAATTTTACTGAGCTTGTAAAAATTTTAAAATATTTGTAATCATTTTTTAACATACAAATTTTCACATTGCTTCACACTCACACACACACACACACACACACACACACACACGCGTACATGTATATTTTGCAATACTATGACTTTATCCCAGGGATGTGACCTGATCAAAAAAGATTATACTGCTGAGCTACACCCAAGTCCCTGTTTTCATCCATTTTAGTGGGCTTATATAAATATAAAAATATAGATATCTAGCTGGATTACATTTTGCATTTATATACTGTACTTACCTGCAATGAGAATAGGTGTTTGATGAAACTGACCATGATGCCCACTGTAGAGGCTTTCTAATGCTTCAGTGCCAGAGCCCCAACAGAACATCTGCCTCTTTCTTCAACTCTGCAGACAGGGACCCTTCCCTTTCCTGTACTTCTTTTACTTTGGCAAATTGAAAATATACATAAGAGTCCAGAGAGTAGTATAATATTTATGTGTGTCCATATGATACATATCTTTGTTATACTTGACTGAAATATCTTTATGAGCCACTCTCAATATATATGTAAGGGCCAATTGAATGTTATTTGCATGTAGTATCAATTGTTCTCATAATATTCTAGCGCTGGGCTTCTAAAGCTCAGCCTTCTTCTATACAGTTACTGTAAATTTTCACACTTAAGATATTACCTATTAGTTCCTCATAGTTTATGCTCCATATCCAAAGATCCCTATTTTTTGAGTATGTACAACATATTTTAAAATATATTTTGCATTTATTTCTTTGTGTGTGTATGTCTGAGTGTGCGTGTGTGTGTGTGTGGGGGGTGTACACACCTGTCTCAGTGGAAGTGTGGAAGTCAGAGGACAGTATGTGGACATTGATATTTCCTCTGTGGGTCCTAGAGATTGAGCACAGGTTCTTAGGCTTGGTAGAAAGTGTCATTCACTGCTAGCTCATATATAATATGTTTTTGGCAGGATATTTAATTCTGCATTATACATTACTTTTACATGTCTCAATTCCTGTTTATCTTCACTTCTCATTCTGTATTTTTAATTTGAAAAAAAAAATGACAAGAATTCTTAGATTTTGTGACATGGAAGATTTTGCATTGTCCAGTGTTTAGCTAATTTGTGTATAAATGCTATATAAATAATAAAGGCTGGAATAAATACTTGTAAGTTGAGAGCAATTATTGTAATGTCGCACTTTTATTTAGTCTCTCCTCAATACATTGTCAAGTAATGGGTCCAGATTAGGTAGAGAATAGATTAACCTTTTTCTAATTTTATAACAAAATGCATGTGCACAGGCAGATTAGTTGGCTTCTGTGGTGGTTTGGATGAGAAGGACCCCTATTGACTCATATATTGGGATGAATATTTGATCTCTGTTTGGTAAAACGGTTTTGGGAAAGATTAGATGTGACCTAATTGAAGGAGGTGTGTCACTGTGTGGCTCTGCTGTAGCCAAAACCCATACCTGCCTAAGTCTTTGTCTGTACTTCCAACTTGAGGATAGGATAGAATTTCTGAGCTCCTACTCCAGTGCCATCATTTGCCTACCTGCTGTCATGCTTTCCGCCATGATGGTCATGAACTCTAACCCTCTGAAACTACAAGTAAGTCCCCAATTAAATTCTTTTTATTGTAAGTTTTCTTAGACATGGTGTCTCTTCAGAGCAAGAGAAAAAAAAAAGGCAGCTTCTTTGGACATTAAAATCCTATATTTGAAGTAAAATGACTGAAGTCATTTCCATTGCTAAAATAGTATTATGCAAATGCTTTATATTTTATCATACTACTCTATTTCCAGTTAGTATTTCTACTATAAGTAAAAAAAAAAAAAAACCAAAAAATCACAGCAATATTTTTTCATGTTTGGAGTAACAGATAATGTGTATGTGAAATTAATTTCCAGAGAGTTTCAGAACATTATTTATAGATGCAATATGGTCAAAGCTGTATACAGCTTACCTATTTTAAACTTTCAAGCTATGAACCATGCTATGGAAAGCTGGCTAAATTCTTCAAAGAAATTAGACATCCTTGATTGTATCTTCTATACATACTTAGAATTTTTCTTTTTTTTAAATTTTAATCTTAAGGAAGAAGACTAAGGCCGCCATACTTCACATATATTAATTTTTGTGTGTGGTTTATTTATTTATTAAGTCAGTATATTTTATGCTCTTCAGAAGAATTAAATGTCAATGTACTGCTTAGACCTTCAGAATGTATTGTCTCATTAGAAAAAATAAAAAACACTCCTTCCAGATCAGTTCAAGAATTCTACAGTGACAAACCACAAATACTTTGAATTTTCTGTAGAAGCTTATGACTCTTGTATAACAGCTCCATCAAGTATTTATACATGTCCTCCCAGATAGCAAATAATTAGGATACACAATATTATTTCTACATTGTCTTTCAAGAGTACCACTGTGATGTCTCCTGCTGCATCAAGTTCACGGGTCTTGTGAAATTTGCATAGCAAAAATCTGAACATGCAAATCAGAAAAATGAGATCTGTGAGTCAAATGAGAAAAGTTAATGGAATTAATGCAGCACCTTGAAAAGTGTGTTGGTACATGTTAGTTTACTTCTCATAAGGTAGATTTCAAGCATCCTCGTTAACTTATCATGTCCATTTACTAAAGCAGAGCGTACAGTGAACTCTCGAATGGTGTAGCATTCCTGCAGGAATTTCATTGAATGTTCCAATTGCCTCCAGATACATGACAATGAAGGCAGGATAACATAAGAATAGGAGCTCTTAATTCTGGTGACATGCTTGGTCCTGGGAAATTCTGTTACAAATGAGCATTTCATGAGTATGTACCATTAAAAGGAATACTGCTTTCTAAATCCTATTTTATAAAGCTGCCTGACCTCCATATGGAGATCTACTTTATTTTATTGATCAACATATAGTTTTAAAAGTACCAGGGAAAACATGGCTACCAAAAACAATTGAGTCCTCATCTAGGTGCAGTGGGTGTGGTAATTGAAGTTGGGCAACTGAGTGGACTTTAGCTTGTGTAGTGTCTGGGGATATTCCTCCCTGCTTTAGGACCAAAGATTGTCTTTGTCCCTCAGTGTCAGTGGGGGTAAGGAGTATCAATGATTTCGTTTCCAATAGCTCAGAGAAGACCGAGTCCAGGAAAGGTTTTCTCCTTCCATTTTTATAGTGCTCATATCATGTCTGTATGAACACAGACTTCAGCTTCTAGCAGTATTTGATTACAGAGAATATATATCGTATTTTTATTTTCTAAGTGCTGTTATGAACAAGTCCTTAGCTTATGTTATAGGTCAAATGGTTATTCAATATTCTATTAGCTTTCACACTTCCATTGAATAGGTTGAATAGGTGGATTCATTTTAGCTTTCACTGTTTGAAATGGCTCTTTGTTTCAGTACTTGCCTTTTAGTTTTCAAGAGTTCATAAATACATTTCATTTACTTTACTTGACAAAGACTGTAAATTAAATTTAAAAAGCAATCATAAGACTCTTAACATGGCAGTTGTTTGTAAATCATCCTTACTGGGTAGGAAATGTTAATTTATATGCCTAAAGAACATCCCCATATTTTAATAAAAATACCATAAGCAGAATAGAATAAAAGATTATACCATGGAAATTTAGTGCATATTGTTTCTGAAAATCATCTTGCTCTTGTAAGTGGAAATTATTTTCTGCTTGTAAGTTAAAAATCATGTTCCCCACCTGTCAATTAAGCTACTTACCTTTGCCACTTTAGTAGCGCCTTTGCTAGAACTGATTTAGGGATCTATATTGGAAAGCTGCTGAGATTACGATTGCCTTGACTTGATATGGAACTTTTTTTTTTCTTTAAAGCTTCTTTTTCTAAAGATAAAGGTCATTCCAAGCAGGTAGTTCATGAGTTAAAAGCATCCCAAAAGGGTGGCCATCCCAATGAAAACTGACACAGTTTCCCACAAGGGGACAGGAGTTGAGCAGTGTCTTCCCGCAGTAGTTCTCCCATGGTCTCAAGGGGTGGGATTGGATCTGACAGTGATGGGCTTCCCTTGACTGCTGCCTTTCTTTGTACCTTGCTCTGGTCCATGAAAACAGCACACATCAGGCTCCTCCTGACACCAGGGAGACTTCATGAATCAGTCAGCGAGTGCTCTGGCACAGACCTTTAACCACGGTCTTCCCCCCAGACCTGACACCTGTCACCTTTTAAAGAGTGTACATTCTCCATCACTGTAGCTGGGACCTGTTTCTCATTTATCCACTCTCATATTCTGGTGAGGTGGCATGATTAGGGAGGGCCATCCATATGATTCAATCGCTGCCATTCTGGGCTTAGTTGACGTATATTTATGTCCTCCAAATTGGGAATCCCAGGTAATCACTGACTAGACAATTAACAACATAACATATCATACAGGATTTATAACATTAAAAACATTGTATGTTAAAAGGCCATGAGCATGTTTTAAAAATCAGATCTAATATGTTTGTAACTATTGATAGAATGTTGTGTTTAGTGGTTTATTAATTCTTAAGGGTCATAAGAATTAGTGAGTTAAGGGCAAATATCTTAAACATCATAAAACTGTAAGCCTTGCACTAAGCCAGTAACTCTTGGCTAGTTATTTACAAAAAATATATTCTTTTAGTAATAAACCAGTTCCAATTCTGGAAAACGTATGTGCCTCAGTAATAACATTTTGTAACTTGGTTTTGTACTATGTGTGCTATATAACTAACTTTGTGAAATCTTTCCACTTACAAAGAAGAGTTATTAAAAAGCCATAGGAATAGTTAGCAAAGTCATTAATCTACTTCTGTAGAAACATATATGCTTGCCAGTGTTTGCATATTAATAGCTTTAAAATTAGATAATGAATGTATATTGGGCATTTCTATCCTTTCCTAAATCCGTGTTTGAGATCTTATTTTGAATCCTTTTGAAGCCAATGAAAACCACAATGTGTTTATAATTGGAGGTATTAAGTGCAAAATACAAGTGGAGAGTCCTTAAAAGGGACAGGAAAAAAAAAAAGTCAGTTTTCTATTGATTGCACTGTGGTGGGATAAATGTGTGGCTTCTGCCTTTAATGGAAGCTGATTGTTCAGGGATGTGCCGGCGAGACTGGTCGATGCTTGAGCTGTTGTTTACTGGGAAGAACAATATCAATTTTCCAGAGGGATGATTGGTGGTATGTCAAGGCTGTCACCCTTTTCTCCTCGGCACTGACAGACACCCCAGTGACAATTACCAGAAAGGGACATTGACTGCACTGGCATATACACTAGAGGATATAACTGGCAAACAAAAAGGGAGGAAGGCACTCCTGTAAAAAAGATATAATCAGTAGTTGTCAGGACTGGTTACATACATGATGACTGAACACAGAACCACAGTGCAATGCCTGTCCCACTGAGGGACCTCGGGCCCATTTCGTCCTGCTTAGGAAATTAACTTGGAACGTAGGGAGGCAGCGTTAATTGCTAAAATCATTTTTTTTCTCCTAGTTAGAATCATCATAAATGTTTTAATTTATCTCTTCCTTTTTTAAGAAAAAGATTTCTGAAGTTATATTGGGGTTAAAAGTAGATGCTTTCACTGGATAGGAGTGGTTATGTGTGCTAGATTTCTCCTTAAGTTAACTTCCTCGAGTTTTCCTCCTGAGTTTATATTACTGGCTTACATGTAATGCACGAATAAAAAGAGAGCTGCTCCAAAAGTAACATTGAAATTCTGCAGGTACATCTGTGCAGGCAGGTAGTGTCTTCTGTATATGTCTGGTTTTCTAGACGGCTTCTTGTTTTTCCTTGTTATCCTTTTCCTTCTGTTCCAGTGCTTAATATTATCAAATAAGTTTATTTTAAGGCATCTGGACCTTCAACGACTACATTAACATGCAGACAATATTCACAACTGGCTGAATCAGAACTGCCAGATAGCTTCATTTTCTTTCTCTGCAAGAAATTATTCTTTTCTTTCATCCATTCTTCAGTTGAGGGTCATCTATGTTGTTTTTAGCTTCTGATTATTATATGCTGCTATGAATATTGCTGAGTGATTGTCCTTGTGGTATGATTGAGTATCCTTTGAGTATATATCCAAGTGTGTTAGTAGTGGGTCTTGAGGTAGATTGATTCCTGATTTTCTAATAAACAACCATAAAGATTTCTAGAATGTGTGTACAAGATTGCTCTCCTGCCAACAGTGGAGGAATGTTCCCGTGACTCCACATCTTCTCCAGCTAAACGAAGCTGCCCCCAGTATTTTTGACTTTAGCCATTCTCACAGGTGCAATATGATATCTTACACAATGGAGTATTACTCAGCTGTAAAAATTAAAAAATGACATCATGAAATTTGCAGGCAAATGAATAGAACTAGAAAAGACTATCCTGAGTGAGATAACCCAGACACAGAAAGACAAACATAGTATGCACTCTCTCATAAATGGATAGAAAATATAAAACAAAAAATAACCAGGCTACAATCCACAACTCCAGAGAATTGGGAGCATGGGGGGAAGGGGAGAGAGTGGAGGAGGAGAGGAATGAAGAAAGGGTAGTGGAAAAAAAATCTCAGTAAAAACAATTTTAAAAAGCTGGCTAGAAATAAGCCAAGCTAAGAAAAAAATTATTCCCCACCAAAATTTTTATAACATCAAGGTGATAGTAGTTATGCTCATGCTGGGAAAAAAAGAGCAAAGTTACCAACTATTTGAGAAGTAGTACTGATTGCAGGCATGGCCTAAACTTATATTTATTTGCCTGAAGGTGATTTACTTCTGGAACACTGGGCACTCTACTCATAGATGGACGACCATCTTTCTCTGTGTGCTCTGCATGACAGACCACACAATTTACAGGTGTTTTTTCCCCTTTGGGAGAAATAATTTTTAAATCTAATTCACATAATCTAAAAAAGTACATAATTATTAAAACTTGGCAAGCAGTAAGTATGAATAGTAGTATGAAAAGTTACATATTGCACTACTGTTTAGAGGAAATCAATATCATTTTTAAAGTTGTCTCTTTTGGCATTTTTGGTAACATTTCAAGAGTTTATAAGAACAAATATTATTGAAACATCTCTACTAATGTTAGTTTCTATCTTAATTTATACAGAAACAATTTTTTCAATTTTCTTTTATTTTAAACAAGTAGGATCCAATAATATCAAATGATAGCCCATGAAGGGATTTCTGATTCAGCTTCTAGGATGCCTATGCAAAAATTATCTTTAATTTCCTCCCATAAACCATGGACTAATTGATTTTCCATTTAACTCATTAAAAATAGATACTTAACTTTTCAGAAGATTGTCTCAGAAATCCAAAGCATGTCCAGGTCCTCTGGGATGCCATCAACTGACCATTGCATCAGGCCAGGAATAGTGACCCTCCTCCTTGTCAAGACTGAAGTATTTATCCCATTTCCCAGCAGATAAACATTTGCAAGGCAAATAATAAATTAGCCATTAATCAGAAGAATGTTTGCATTCAATGAACTCTAAATGGAGTGGAGATGTTAGGTGGACAGACAAGGTAAATCAACAAGGCAGAATCAATTACAAGAAACAGCCTCCTGGAGTTTAGAAAGCATCAGATAGCATACTGGAAGATTTTGGAAGGCAAGAGCAATTTTAAAGAACGAAAAATTACTTATTACAAAGATGTGGATGGATTTTACAAATGGACAGAAGCATCACATGCTCTATGTATACTTATGCCTCCAAATTAAGAATATGGATTGGATGTCAAATATTTATTTTTCAAAAATGTGTGGATTTAATTTTTTAAACTTAGGGAATCCCTTATATGTTTTGAAATTGAATGTATCATTATTCTTTCTCAAATGTAGGGTCTGCTAGGCATATAGTTTCAAAAACAAGCAGTGGTATAGTATTCCTTTTTCTTAATGGGTTTGTCAGCTCATTTGTAAACGCAGAGGCTTCCAGGTTCCAGATCTTAGAAGTCCATATGGAAACTTTCACTTAGCTACTTACAAATCATATGAGTGATCTGTGAAAGTTACTTCACCTTTATACCTCCTAATTTCCTCAGATATAAAATAGAATGCAAAGTCATTTTTCATAGATTTATGCATATCAATATAAATTCTAATTTTTTATATTTAAGTATTTCTAAAAATCAGTTATATCTTGTTTTTGAAGATTAAATCTAATAAGTTAGAAATGGATATCTTGTTTCTGAAGATATTATAGCTAAAAGTATTGAGAGGCCCAGTTGTAATGAAGAGGCAATATTATCTTCTGCTATTCCCTTGAGGTTAGAAACTACAACCTTTGTTTTCTTTAGAATTAACCAACAGGGAGATTGCTCTTGACTCCACACTCGTGCCATCTGGCAGATTCTGTCCTAGCATTGTCCCATGCAGTGTTTCAGGCTTCCTCAAGGTAAACGTTTGATGATTCCTGGACTCTCTAATTGCTTCTTCAATTATCTACACAAAAGTACTAGAAAGAAGGAAAATGAAGCCTGACCCTGGCACCGGGAGTCGCCTAGCAAGCCCTTCTGCCTCTGTTCTCTCAGTTCCTTCCCTTGGTGTAATTCTAACCCCAAATTAGTTTTCCTAGACTAAGAAGTTTGTGGAATAATCACACCTTTTCAACAAGAAATTCACTGCGTCATAGATATCCTATCCTCATAGTTTCGTTGGATTAAAAAATAGTACTGCTAGTCAGGAATTTTAAGTGAATACCTAAGATATTGATTAACATCGCCCCAAGCACAGTGTAATTAATACTTCTTTTTAAAAAAGTTTAGGGCCTACAAATTATACTCATCTGAGAAAAAGAACCGTCCTAAAATACTTTTACTGGGAAAACATTTTATATAATACAATTTAACTGGCTTTTGTATACCACTTACCGTGGTTCTTGTTTACTTGTTAACTTAGCTCTATCCAGTCGTTCCCATCTCTGTGCAATATTCATATCTGATACCTAGTTTATAGCTTTATCATTTATTTCTTTGGTGAAATGATTTGGTTTTCCCATTTACCTCTAGATTTCTTCAAATCCCTTATTACTCTCTTTTGATTCTTTTTTGATATTCATACCCAAAACTAATCTACTCTATTCTTAATTTCATACTCTGCCTTTCAACTGTCTCTCCTCTGCATTCCATGTTTTTTTTTCTTGTTCAAAACAGAAAATGATTGCTCCATTTTCCATCTTAACAAACACATTTGAACATTTAGTCAAACAACCAGATACTCATAAACTACTGAATATTATTGAACATTTACACTGAAATAATTATTTATTCTAGACCAATGTTTGCACATATATAAAAATACACATCATCAATCAATATATTATTAAAAATAAAATCTCCAGTACATATTTATTCCAAACATGCTAACAGGTAGAATTCACTACCAATAATTAATCAACAGACTAGAGAAAGCCCTCAAAACAAAAAAAAAAACAAAAAATAGCAACAGCATTAAATATAAGGCAGTGATGATAGCATTTCATACAGATGCTATTCTAATTTTTATATATTTGTTTTCTATATTCATCATGTAAACAATTATGTATCACTATAAATATTATAAATATTATATATATATATTGATCTACATAAACTATGTTACCATATAATGATACTCTCTATGATATAGCTTTATTCACTTTTTCTCTCAATATCTTGAACAAAGAGAAGGTGGCCCCTGTTATGATTAAGAATATCATTTTCCCCCTGTCAAGTGTGAGTTTGAAATGGAGGAGAAACATGAGTTTCTTGATATATATACTGTTGTTTATACACCACACTAAGGGAAGGCAATGGGCTCCTGATATGAAGGCTGATAACTTGGACATCTGCCAATGGTTTCAAAGTAATTCTCTATGTGATAATTAGTGTAACTTAGGTATGTATTAGCATACATATAAGTCTATTAACTGTGTGTGTTCTTTTAATGCTAGATTATTTATTCTTATGGTTCCTATTCCCAGTGTTTTACTTTAAAAATGTTGAAAATAAAAAGCTGTTTTATAAAATCTTGCATAATCAAAACTCAAAGAGCTTTAGTATTTAGTCATCACTTGAGTACTTGCCTTTAGATGTAGTTTGTCTATGTCCTTAACATAAGTGTCAAACCTCCTGGTCACTTGCTAATGGCTCTTCACTGCTCAGGAGATTGAATTGCTGTGGGAAAGTTTACTAAGTAAGTCTGTGGAATGAAAAAGGAAATTCTTAAGTAGAAGGCTTGAGCACATGCCTTCTTTTCAACTATTTTTTATATTTCCACGAAGCTGTATTTTATTCTTTCACATAGTTTATGACCCAATGCCTTGTATGCACATGTTTTTTTAAATTATATTTTACAATATTGATATAGATAAAAACAATACTGATTATTATCCATAACAAAATATTAGGATCAGCAATGTAAATAATCAAGAAAGTCTCATAAAATCTGTAAATGAAAGATAATAATAAATGTCATTAAAAATAGGACAGGATATTGCATGGAGCTAGCTTAAACAACTAGCAGGAATGCTTTCAAAAGTGAAATATATAACTAATATATAAATTATAAAAAATAAAAGGACTTGAGTATAAATTAGCAATATATAATGCCTTGTTCAGTCCCTAAGTTTGGGGACAGAAACCAATCTGAAACTATATGTTTATGTGTTTGATTTAGCATCTTGAGTTTGAACTCTGGGCCTTGGGCAAGGGACACAATGATGGAAAGGAATCAAACACAAACTATTCCTAGTGCCTTAAAAATGTACCTGTATTTAAATCTGCAAAACTGTAGTTGTTTTCCACTAAAATGTAAATAAGCAAATATAAACATTAGATGAAGAAGTGATTGAGGCTGTGAAGGGTTCAGGCGAAGAGATTTCCTGACTGCTGCTGCTGGGTTAGACTATCTCTTTGAGGCTGGGGTCTAAGTCTGCTGTCAGGAGACAGGCTCCCAAGGAGTCCATTTGTAACCAGATAAGGAAGAGTGACAGCAACAGGGGGACTCATGGCTCCCATGGAATGACAGGTATTGACTGGACTCTGCGCAGTGTTTGAGACAGTGAGGGAGTCGATAAAAACATCAGGGCTTGTTTGAAGTAACACTGCAAGCGATGCTTCAATTTACCGCCTGGAAAAGAGCCACGGTTCTTTCCCCCATATTTGTATTGGTGTAATCGAGCACATAGCTTAATCTTCTGTTTACCACTAAAAGCACCAGAAGTTTATAAGGAGTCTTTGGTACCACACAGAGGAGAGAAAACACAGGAGTATAAGTTTTGGCACGCCAAGCAGATGTTTAAGCCTAGAAAAATAAACTTCATTTGAATCACCAAAGTATGGAAGAAGAAGTTTAGCAAATAACAACAATAATTGGAGAAAAAAAGTTGTTGAATGAGAAGGATAAGGTACTCTTAATCTTTCCTCAGAAATCCTTTATATGTATTCTATATACTGTCTCTAGTGATTAGAACTTCATAATCACTACTTTTATGAACATAATGTTCATAAAACACAAGGGATAATATCACAATCATTTTAAGGATCTTACCCAATGCTGCTTTCTAAATGAAAATATTCTCCCTAAATGCTCCCCACCTATTCTTGAAACTTACTGCCTAAAAACCATATGATTTAAAAAAAAAAACATCACACAAACACCTTAATTTAATACTATGACAATTCAAGTGAAATGACTTTTGAAGAAGCAACTCATGCTCTAAAATCTATGATACTTAATTAACTCAGCAGGATTCCTCATAAAAAAATTGTTTGTATTTATTAGCACAAATACAAATGATCCCTTAAACTTGACGGCACCAAATAAATATGGCTTTTACAAATACTAGATTATTTAAATCTCTCTTGGTTTCTAGTGTTTAATATTGCCCATCTACTTAATAGTGATTACACTAGTGAGTTGAATTGTTCTTTGATTGGGTCAGGAACATTTTAAAAGTTTAGTAACCATTAATCTCAAATGATCACCTCACCAGGCTGATTGACATGTTGTGGATATGATAAACACATAGAGGGACACTTTCTTAGTTTGACATTTTTTTTCATAATGGTATGCCAATCTTAGATCTGTCTTGCTACTTGAAGCATTCTCAGTAAATAATATCAACCACAGACAATGGAAAAAATCAAGAGAAGTTTATCGTTTACTAGTTGTGTTTCAAGTGTAATCCTCTTTCTAAAATTTTCACAGAAGAGAAAGAAGAATGTGACTTAACCAAATAATCCAAAGGACACATAGGTTGAAAATAGTATTCTCTGGGAATAATCATACACAGAAGATTGGAGGTTTGAATATTTCAATATGTGTTAATAACGTCTTAAATCTTAGTTTAGACATCTTAAGGCAGATATCTTACCTATATTAATTGTTAAACATCAAATTACAATACAAATGTATTAAACTTCAAAGTCATGCAACTTTATGACTTATTATCCAGTCTAATGAGGCTAATTTGCCTGGTGTTATTAAGAGGAATATTGTGAACATCTGTATTGAGTATTACTTAGTATTGAGCTTCCTTAGTAGATCCTGGAATTGTTTATGTTGCCTGAAAATTATCATAGTGTTGCCTGGGTTATCCTATTGCTATGAAAATGTCAGCTGCTTCCTGATTCTGTATGGATTGTTATTTTATGCATACTGGTTTGTTTTATAGTTTCAAAAAGACTTAATTTGTATTGGGCAGGTTTTGCAGCCTTCTTTAGCATAAATAATTGAGGTTAGAGTAATACATACCTCACAATTTGTAACAGGTGCAAACAAACCTGTGTGCAATTCATAGTGATGGCTCAGATTGCAGTGGTAAAGAAATACCAAACAATTCAGAATTCATTCATTTATTCTTAAAGCATTTTCACGGGGAGGGTATTATGCACATGTATGTGTGTATGTCTGGATTATGTGCACTGTGCTCCCTTGTGTGTTGCCATACTCATGTACATGTGGAATTCAGTGTCAAGTGTACTCCTCTCTCACTGCCCACATTATTTTTTGAGACAGTCTGTCACTGAACATGTCACTCATTATTTAGGCTAGGCCTATCCAGTCAGCTCCCAGGATTCCCATTTCTCTTGTGCCCAGCACTGCAGTAATAGACACTCGACACTATGGCCAGCTTGTCATGTGAGTTCGTGGCATCCAAACTTAAATCTATGTGTTGTTATACTGAGCCCCATCTCCACCTCTCCCGGACTATCTTTTTGAGGACTCTGCTTAGTGCTGGTTTGGGGTAAACAAAGATGTACATAGTCTGAGGTTTTTAAGGTGCTTCTAGCCCAGGAGCAGAGAAGAACATGCAAATAAATAAATAAACATGTAAAACATGGCAGCGTACAGAGTGATCAGCACTGTAACCGAGATGTACACAAGCTTGACCAGTAGTAATTCTCAAGGAAGGAGTGATTAATTCTGTCTGAGGTTAGGCAGAGAGGAGATTGTATTTGAGCCCATTCTTTTGAATAATACATGAGACAACACCAGCACATCCTCCTAAATTGAGTAGTTTCGTCAGCGAGCTGCCAACCTATCAATCAGCTGGCTAGAAGACAGAACTTAGACCAGCAGGCTTGAATGAAGAGCGAGATGACAGGATCGGGGCTCTGTGCCATTGGTAGCTTCATCTCTGAAGCGATACTGACCTGATCTGCTGAACAACCTCTCTATAGGGATCGGTGGCCCGCAGCTGGAGAAAGCTTGTATAAAGGCTTGTGAAGAATGTACACAAATGCAAATAACTAGGCTATCCATGACTTTGTCTAAGACATAAATGCAGGGAGGTTTTGAATAGAGAGAGGAAATCTAGATGTTCTGTGAGGCAATATCCCAGTCTTAAGGAGTAGAATGATTAACAATGTATAAAATTAAAAAGAAAAGCTTCAATTGCTTATGATCCCGTGTTAAGCCATACTGTATGCAGATTCCAGGTTGTCTTTGTCACACAGTATTTCATGGATGCCAACATTTGCTAATTTTCTGTGCCATTTACCTTAATTTTTGCTGTGAGCAAATACTCAACAACACCAACTTGAAGAAGGGAGGGTTTATTTTTGGTTTCCAAATCCAGGATACATCCTCTCAAGGAGAAGTTGTGGCAACGGGAGAATTAGCGAAGGCAGTGGTTCACTTCACATCTGCAGTCAGGAAATATGGAGACACTCTTGAACTGCCAGCTTACCTTCTTCTTAGGCAGTCTGGGGCTACAGAATGAGGAGCTCATGTTAGGATGGGTCTTCTTACCCTAGCCAATTTATCCTGATAATTCCTCACAGGTATGTCCACTGGTTTATTTCTAGGGTGATCTTAAATCCCATCAAGTTGATAAGATTAACAATCACATGCTCCTAAAGCAATGCCTTTATCAAGACTGCAAATTCATATATTGAAATCTAGATCCAGAAAGTAGCAATGAAAATAATTTTATTTTTGGTGGTCACCACAACAGGAGGAACTGTGTTAAAGAGCTGTAGCATTAGCAAGGTTGAGAAGCACTGCTATAGAGAACCAATGAAGGCTCTTTAGCGATCAAGTATTGAAGAACTCATGTGATACATTGAGTGTTTGTGTGTACAATTGCTGTCAGCATGGAACTGCAATGTTTCAGATGGAGCTTCAGTTAAAGCTCCTGATTGATTGTCTGGCCAGGGCTACTGTTCACTACCAGTCTCCAGTATCATGACATAATATGGCTAGCCTGGAAAAAAAACAAAAAAATTTAAGATGTGAAGTTTAGTTTCCACTGCAAGAATATTGCTTTAACACTTTAGTTAATATGAAATATTGTATGCTCCGGCATCTGTGTGTAGATAGGGTCTATTTAGAGGGAGTTAAACCGAATGAGGTCATCAGGGTGGGCCCAGCTTTCATGTCCTCAGAGAAGAAATTAGGACAACAGATACACAATGTAAAACTTACCATGAGACACAAAGAGAACACGATGTGAAACTCACCATGACACAAAGAGATATCCATTAGAAAGGAAAGCCCCCAAAGGGACCAACCCTGCTTAAATCTGTTCATGAATTATCAGCCTTGAGAAACAAAAGACCACACAATTGTGTTCAGTAAACCACCCAGAATGGGGCATTTTGTTATGACAGCTCCAGAATAACAATGCACTGAACAGTGGGGATAGAGATTATGTGTGTATATTTTGTTTGTTCAATTACATGAGTAGTTCGTATCAACTAGAACCTCCTATCCAACTATAAAATGATGACTATCTGTGTTCCTATAATAAACACCTGGGAAATCACTGTTAACTCTTTGCTATTTTCTGGGGTATTTTACAGTTCCTAGAGACCCTCTGCTATGCTCTGCTATCTCCGCTGAATCTTTCTGTGCTGTATCTCTTTAGCATAAAGGGCATTTTCTACAGCATCTATGCCACAGAAGGTTGTTGTGTGAGTATCTATTCCCTTCTGGTCATGGTCATCATTAGATCCCATTGACACTCTAGTATAAAGCTATTCATAGGTACTTTCACCGAATGACGAATATGTTCGTAAGATGGGTGTGATGAAGACCCTGGAGAGTTCCTTGCTGGTGGACAACACAACTTTGAATCTCCAGAGCTGGCTCCAACTAATTACAAAGCATATGCGCTTTCATCCTATAAACCTTGCCTCAGCTTAGTTCTTTAAATAATACTTTGTCTTTTAATCAGAAATTCAAACCAAATAAAATCATTTAGTGGAGGGAAAAGATACTGTACCAAACATCATTTTAGGAAATAGATAAATTGGAAGTGGGGAATGCTATTTGAGCTCTGATAAAGTGGGGGAAATATTTGGTACAGATAAAGATAAAGAGATAAAGATAAATTGCTAAAAGTTCAAGGAATATTTTCTATATAGGGGATAAAAGTGATTCTTGGGGAGTAAGTTAGCTGTGTTAATCACTTTTCTATTGCTGTGATAAAATATTAAGGCCCAAGTCAACTTAAGGAAGAAAGAACTTATTTTGGCTTAGTTTTTCATAGGTATAGTCAGCATGGCAAAAGAAGCATGGCAGAAGGCAAACTGAGAAAAACTGAGAGATAATACCTTCAACTACAGGTATTAATCAGAGAATAGAGAGAGAGAGAGAGAGAGAGAGAGAGAGAGAGAGAGAGAGAGGCAGAAAGACTGTGACATGGTGGAGGAGGATAGGAAGGAAATAGGGAGAGAAGTAGAGAGACAAAAAGAAGAGAGGGAGAAGGAAACTAATTGGGAATGAGACTATAAACTCTCAAAGCCCACTACTAGGAGGTACATACTCAGATGAGGTTCTCACCCTAAAAATTCTTCAACAAAATTAAACAGTGCCCCAACTTAATGTCAAGTGTTCAAGTATCTGATTCTATAAGAGATACTTCTCACCCAAATAAACAGAAATCATTGTAGCTTGCCAAGAAATGGGATGGTCATAAAGTCTAAGCACCCTTCTATGAGGCAAGTGGCAGAGGCAGTATTTCTTCATAAAGAATGGGAGCACAAGCGAGAATATATCTGCCATTTAATGAAGGCGGAAGAATATGTTGTCAAAAGTCCATTTTTCCAGTAGGTATTCCTCATGGTTAGCTTAAAGAAATTAAGTTATAGGACATTGAAACACTTCTAGCATTTTTTAGCACAAAGTTCCTATGAGATGTCTGACGTCTTTTGTATATGTTATGGATAAGGAAAAACTGATGAGGATATCAATATCTGTAATTGGAGAAATGAGAATAAACAAATATAATGCTTATTTGTACATTTCTGGATACTGACAGAATGTATAAAGTAGTTGAAAGAACTTGTTGATAAATTAAATCATACCATAAGATAACTATAGACTTAGAGCCTGTAACTAGAAGATACATTTAAATAAGTAAAATTCCACATATTCTTTTGTTGAGTTAGTTTTCACAGATACTATTGCCAAATGGGACTCCTAAGCTTAGAACTGGAAGGGGATAAGATACAGATTGATAACATAACCAGGAAGACTGGGGACAGGAGGAAGTTTGTCCTAAGACTATGTGCACACTGGGAGACACAGTTTTACAACAGGCATTTCTGATGCAGGTATAGATAAAGTAGAAGAGTTATTTGTTTACTGTGTACAGGAAGGGAAATTACAAATGAAGAAATTGTACAAAGGTATAAATGCTGAAAAACAGGTTTCTTGGGAATGGTGTCCATGTCAGAGGCCATTAAGGACATCAGAGAAGGAAGCAAGGAAATTTTCTGAAAAATGGAACAGACACCTAATACCAGTGTCAAGGGTGAGAGAAATCCAAGTTAATTGTGGACAGCCCGGTTCATAGGCACTGCTTGGGATGGTATTAAAAAAATTGCTTTGGAATAATTTGATCCTAAGCTTCTAAAAGGAAAGCTCTAAATGGATGGGCATTCTAATGACAAGGGGAGGGCATGGACAACAGGATGAAAGGAGGGATCTTTAGCAAGAAGGAGTGGTATAGGAGGTCCTTCTGTCTTTGTGCTGCTTTCATTGGTTAATAAAGAAACTGCTTTGGGTCTTTTGATAGAGCAGAACTTAGGTAGGTGGGGAGACAGAACTGAATGCTGGGAGGAAGAAAGGCAGAGTGGAGAGAGACACAATGTATCCATGACTGGAGATGGATGTACTAAAACTTTGCTGGTAAGCCACAACCACATGGTGATACACAGATTAGTAGAAATGGGTTAAATTAAGATGTAAGAGTTAGCAAATAAAAAGCTAGAGCTAATGGGAAAATCAGTGATTTAATTACTACAGTTTCTGTGTGATTATTTTGGTTCTGGGCAGCCAGGACAAACAAACGGCCACCCCTTGCAACGAAGGAGGAAATGCAAGTGACAGCAACACATGGGATGTGGGACAGAAGCAGTGGCTGCTGAGTCAAAAGCAATTGATTGCCTTTTTCCAGAGCACAGGGAATAATGGCGTTGACAGAAAGAGGAATTTGTTACATTCTGCAATGGGAGAACTGCTTTCTAATGGATAGTCTTCCAACCTGCTAACAGTATTTTAGGGCAGATATTATTGGTCCCATATTACAGGCTTTCAGACCACACATCTGTAAAATTTGCTAATGTGATTCAAACTATGCAACACTTTGTGCTGAGTTACAAAGCAAAGCCTGGCCCATCTAGCATCTATTCGTGAAGGTTTCCTCTTGTCTCATTTATTTACTTATTATTTATTTTCATATCCAATGGAATACTATACTCATGGGTTGTCATAAAATCATGGCAGCATAAGCTGATTTTAAACCTGAAGTTTTAGTATTCGCAAAGCAGGAAGGCAAAACTGAAAGGATCCTGGAACTGTTACAACTGCAATCACAGCCATTGTTTCCCTGCATAATTCGCATTGAGGTAAATGAAGCAGAAACAATAAGAATCCTTCTTTATTATATAAAAGATAAAACTAGCAACTGGGTTGAATTAAACCATGTCTATTAAAGTACTTAATTCATAAAGTAGTTAAGAAATGAATCTAAAATTATTGTTTGATATTGTTAAGCAAGAGTGTTTAGGTAAATTTACTTGCATTGTTGGTCATTAAGCAAAGGATAAACAGAATTTCTTTTTCTTTCAGTTTAAGATGAAATATGCATAAAGTTTCTGTTTAGGCATTGCAAGACATTCGAAAGTACTGGTTGATGTTCAAAAGGCTCATGCATTCAAAAGCTAAATTATACACCAAAGCTCTAAATAAAGCTTAAAAATAAATATATTTAAAATAAGCAAACTCGGTTTGAAAGTAATTGGAAAAAACTTCTCACATGAATGACACTAGTTCTCTTTCCAGTTGTTTTTTTTTTTTATCTTGTTTTGACAGACAGATGGAATGTAATGACTTGCTAGACTGTATACTGTACTTCAGTGTGCGGTGGAGTGTGTGTCTCCACAAATTCACTGTCTCATGAATAATTCTGCACATTACTGTTAGTTTCTCTTCTAAATGGTGTTAGACATTCAGTTTCCCTCCAAGTTTATGCATTTTTGTCTTCTTGTTTATATAATGTAATATAATATATATAATATAAATAGCAATTAACATATTAGTATATCTATATAATCTTTCTGTGATGTTAAAGATCCCAAACATTCAATTTTCACTAATTGAAAATAAAGTTAGCAATATCTGAAATAAAATTAGTCTGAAAAGCAAAGTCATAAAATGTAGGACTATGTGTCTTTCAAAATAGACAGTCAAACCATCAGTGGTTGACAATTTTATTTGGAAATCAAGTAAAGGATAAAGTAAGTAATAAAAAATTTGAGGATTTGAGCTTAGTCAAATGTTTGCTAAAAACTCAATAATTTCTAACCTTTATTTTTACCATTAAATGTTGGATATTGTTTTTAAATGTGACAAGTATAATATTAAACATATATTTGTGTTCATATTTCTTGTTTCCATTTCTATTCATTTTAAGTAGATTGTTCATTTACATTATTCTTGCCTTGAAGAAGACACACACACATACAGAGAGAGAGAGAGCAAGACTCAGGAAGATGAAAGAGATTTGCTGATATAATCTGCTTCAAGGGGTTAAACCCACTAAATGACCTTATAGCATGTGGGAAAATTAGTGTCTACAATATTTTTTCAAAGATTAAGTGATATGAAAAGGTAACACTAATATTTCTCAGAACACTTGCCCCTAGAGAACTGTGAACGTCCTGGTATGTTTTATATGCAAACTGACCTGTCAGAATTATGGGAAAAATTCTGACACCTGCTCCTCATCAGAACCCTGGAAAGCACAGTGAAGAAGAGGGCTTCCAACATGTCATTTCCTTGCTTTCTGAGTCTTTAAAAATAAAAAGCATTTGCATGGCGTCTCTTACCTTTTCCTTCTTGATTAAGGCAAAAAAAAGTTTTATTAAGAAATACAACATGTGATTCACACTACAGTGTCATCCTTAAAAAAACTGGCAGTGGGTGTTGTTTTGTATTGTTCTCGAGAGAGCACTTTTGCTGGGTCTTCATGGCATAAAAGAACTACTTAGTCCCACTATAGACTCATCAGTCATATAAAGAGCATGATAATTCTGTGGAGACCAAAGCATGTAAGAAAAAAAAGTTAATTATTTGTCTTTAGAATTTAAAGCCAAATATCAGACTAGTAAAATTTATTGTTTTCATATATACTTTAAACAGTCCATTGGGACAAATAAAATCATATCTAAGACAAAAGCAAATTCTTAAAACTAGAAGTCAGAGTACTTGTATAAATATGTGTGTGAATGTTTTGTGGTGGGGGAAAAGTGTTCTCATTTAAATACATTTTCTTTATATAAACTATACGTATTTATGCTTAGTGATTGTATTGTCCAAAATGTTTTTCAATAAAATATTTTATTACTTTGGAAAATTACACAGATCATTTTAGCTGAATGAAAATTCTTTGTTTCTTGTATTCTTTTAGGTCCAGTAAAATGTCTAAGAACCTGTGTGTGTGTGAGTGTGTGTGTGTGAGAGTGTGTGTGTGTGTGTGTGTGTGTGTGTGTG
>NC_022010.1:76753785-76762426 GCF_000317375.1 Microtus ochrogaster
GAGAGAGAGAGAGAGAGAGAGAGAGAGAGAGAGAATTTTATAATATGCTCCTACTACAATTTGTTTCGGCATGCATTGAACTATAATAGAGTAATGATAG
This sequence comes from Microtus ochrogaster, assembly GCF_000317375.1. Classification (NCBI taxonomy): domain Eukaryota; kingdom Metazoa; phylum Chordata; class Mammalia; order Rodentia; family Cricetidae; genus Microtus; species Microtus ochrogaster. Next base: position 76,753,886 of record NC_022010.1, read on the forward strand.
AGTTAAATTCTTGCATATTCTGTAGAAAGTGAAGAAGCTACATGTTTACTGAGATTAAAAAACTGGAGATGGCATTTGTAAGGAACTCTCAGAGAAGTGGCCATGGAAAGATGATGGATGATATTTACCTCATATGTCATCATAACTGTTCTTAAAGCAGATGTCCGAGCCCTTCTTTATCAGGGATCTGGGAAATGCATCATTCCCAAGCACTCCATCACCATGACATGAAGAAATAGCAAACCTTGAGAGTGTCAAAACACTGTCTGTCCAATTGCCTCCTCCTCAAATACTGACTTTTCTCAATGCTACATTCCACATATGTGTGGTCCTAAGGAGATGTTAATTTTCCTATAAATTTTTAAATGGACAAATGAATGGGCATGTGAATATGTGCAGTGCATTTTAATTTAATATAAAATATATATTAGAGTAAAAATGTAGATCCCACAGTGACATATGGTTATGGCATTTGAATATCGTTCACATTGATTATATGCTTTGTGGGCTAGAGGCTTTGTCAAGTATTTCTAACTAACCCAGGATGATGCTGTAATTATTCCTATCTTGTAGATAAAACAAAAATGAATGAGTCATAGTAACATATATCCAGATCTAGTGGTAGCTCGTCATGACATTTATTCCCTCCTCTGGCTCCTTCCCTCCCTTTCTTTCTCCTTCTTCCCTCCCCCGCCCTTTTCTCCACTCTCCTTTTTTCCTCCCCTTCTCCTTGTTCTTGCTCTCACTTGCTTGCTATGTTAGGTTCTGAGGATGAAACCCAGGACATTATACATAGCAGAAATGTGCCGTAGAACTACAGACACACACCACAATTATATCTGAAGTAGAAAATAAAGGTGCTTCGAAAGAATGATTTTTTTTTCAATCTATGGTACTAAAAATCAACCTTGGTTCTTGATGGATGTTAGCATTTTTGTCTGTGTTTTTGAACTCAGCCCTGTACATCTCTCCAAGAAAGGACAGTAGATCTGCAGAATGCAGCATTGAATTTGCAAAGATATATCTTTGTTTCTGTAGTCAGGAACTGTTTTTGCTGGTGGAAAATTTGACCTCCTTTCTGAAGGATGCATGAAATTTCTACAAAGCAGATTCTTATCTATATTAAACAGTGATCATATGCCAAACATTCATGAGAGACCAGATTACAGCTCAAGCCACACAGTTATCATGCATAATGGAATTTTTTTTTATCTGTTCAGAATAGGTTCTTGTTCTGTGGTCACTTCCAGCGTTAGAGTGGCATTATCTGTGTCAAATGGCAAACAGGAATCTTGACCTCTACTCTTAACTGCTGTGCCAGATGTTTCTCGGTGTAAGAGATTTTGTCACTGAGAGCTCCATAAACAAACCTGATCTGAATGCCTTCCCCTAGACATTCCTCAGGGTTTATCAGATAAAAATGAACTCTGCTTTCATTACAGATAAAACCTATTTAACTTACTCTTGGAGAAAACATTGAAATGCTGCATTATAATCTGTGAAAAACACATGTGGTCTAAGGCAGGAAGAGAACACAAAGAAAAAATGTATTTCACCTGAGCACACTTTGGACTTCTATAAAGTCCTTAGCATAATACGTTGTTTTCTTTTTTTTTCATTTTATTTTCTTCTTTGCTGTTTAATACTGGATTTAGAAAAGAATTTTTTTCCTTTTTATATTTCCCACCTCCTTAGTGATTAGATTAGTTATTAGTCTGAGATTGTGAAGTGTGTGAGAACTCCATTCCAAATCACTATATTCCTGAATCTGTAAAAGTTCTTTAAAGATAACAAATCTGTGTTCTGTGCATAATGCACAGAATTGTTGGGCTGTTGTGTATCTCAAAACTCTTACCAGACATGAGTGAAGCCTAGAGATTAGTCCCCAGAGCTCCCTCTCTCCCTCTTTCCCCTCCCCCCTCTGTGTCTGTCTGTCTGTCTCTCTCTCTTTCTATCTCTCTTTCTGTCTTTAACACATACACAAAACAATCAAAATATGAAGAAAAAAGGAGGAACAGAAAGTTAGGTAGTGGAAGATGAGGCTCAAGACAAGAACGATAGAACACCGAGATACTTTTGAAATGGAGAACCTTACTAGCAAATAGCATAAACTTAGCACTTGGAAGACAGGCACTACAATTGGGGAGTTAGCTCAATCAGTAAAACGCTTGCCTTGCAAGCATTAGGACATGAGTGTGATGCTCAGAACTCAGAACTCAATGAGAGATGGCTGTTGTAAACCCAGCACTGGGAAGACAAGTGGATGACAGGAGGCCTGGTCACAGTGAGTTCCAAATCAGTGAAACATCCTGGCGCAAAGAAGGTAAGAGGTGTCAGGTCCCAAAGAAATTAAGGACAACTGGCAAACTGTGCTACCAGTTGAACATACAAAGCCCATGAAGGTTACCAGGCTTTCTCAGAATAGCAAGTACATGTTACGGACTCCTGGCTCCTCTCAGCACCTGACACTCCCACCCTCTACTCTAATGCTCTCCAGCCCCTGGACTTCACTCTCCTTCCCCTGGCTTCTCTTAGCTCTATTTTTGATTCTCTTGGTTCACCTCCCTCTCCTAGTCTCCTCTCTCATCCCTCTCTCTTCTCTTCCTCTCTTGATCTGACCCTCTTGCCTCTCATAGCCTGGTTTATTCTCCCGGCCTTGTTCAATCTGGACTCTTCCAGATGCCTCCAGCTGTTCTCTTCCTCATATCTGCTGTAAAAACTTTCTCCTCAACCATATCTATGAGTAGTTGTATCCTCATTTTTAACCAAATAGCTCCTGAGGAATCACAACAGAGATTAACTGTATACCTTCCAGACATAATTTAAAGATAGATAGATAAATTGATAGATAGATGATAGATAGATGATAGATAGATGATAGATAGATAGATAGATAGATAGATAGATAGATAGATAGATGATGATAGATAGATAGCATCAGTAATGTGTTAGTCTATAGATGAACTTGGAAATGGTTCAAACTTGATAAACCAAAAGTTCAAATACAAACACAGAATTACACCAAACGTATATCCTTGCCTTCCACCTTGACACTGCTATTAAAATGAAAATGTGAACCTTAAACATATGAAGGGTTTTCATCTCAATATTTGCGAGAAGTGCTTTAATGCTACATGTACTAATGATGTTCTCTGTGGCAATCATTGTATTTGAGTGTATTATTTTCCTCACTCCTGAAAGGACCTAGTAGTTCAATTAAATTTCCTAGGAGAACAGGTTGGTTCTTACAGCAGACATTTTGACCTGTTGTGCTACTGGCTGGTCCAGCTGAGAGCCATAAACTGAGCAGAGAGTCGTAATTGTTCAGGGACACAGCCATAGGCCTAAATACTCCAGAGGGATTTAGCCCAATCATTCAACTCTTTAAAATTGTGACCTAAGACAGATAGGAAGCAGGCTCTCTTGGGAGAAGAGGCTAATGCATTAAGCTTGTCCCCCATCTTGCTTTTGGTATTTACCACTTTGCTCTTGTTTTCTTTAAAACCAAATAAAAGTCAAGACAGAAAGAATTTTCAAAAAGGGCAAATACAGCAGAAAGCTTAATCTAATTGGGTAAAGACTAAATTTATGATTTGCTTGTTAATTAGTCTTAAAGAACAAAGCAAATGCTGTTCCATTTAGTGAGAAAGGCCTCTGTGGACAGAGGACTGACCAATATTGGTTCTCCTGCTGGGAAAACACCGTGCATAAACAAGTCCCTAGGGTTTCATTACTGAGCCTTTTAGACAAACACAGAATGCATCTTAGTTTATTTGAAAATCCTTACAATGAAGCTTTATTGTATATCTATAAATTTTTCACACTGACATGTCAAAGACTTGTAAAAGTATACTGGCAAGAATGATAAACATTATAAATAAGACTTTTCCCTTAAATGTAAGATGATTGTGGATTGTACACAGTGTGGTAATAAAATGGATGTGATTCTGTTTGGAGAAGCAATTGAGAGAATGAGTGGGCATGCCTGCACAGAGCAATAACCTATTCATTGAATGAGTAAGCCATTTAGCATCATTTAGCAAGGCTGTGCAAGGAGGTATTTTTGATGACTAGCAAGAAGATGCCTCATTATTTTGGATTCATTATTTTCAAGAAAGTTTTAATGCCACCATATCAGCATTTGAATTATTCTCTCTTGTATTTTAATTTTTTTCTGTTAATGAATTTATTTTCATATATTGATTCAAGTTTTTTCAAAGAAAAGTACGTTTTTCTAAAAATTTTCATTCATTTCATAGTGTGACTATCTTCCTATTACTAAAAGTTTGTCAACATGGCAATTGTTACTGCTGTACACATTTCTCAGGGAAACTTCTATGGAGTCAATGGAACTTTAAATTGTGACTGTAGCTACTTAGGATAGGACGTCTTTGGAAACTGTTTCAATGATCCTGGCCATTAGTTTAAACTACTGCATACATTTTCTTTGCTGATAATTTAAAAATAATTTTTCTATTCACCACAGAGACTACAATGGGATTTCTAAAACTGGTTTCTTCTTAAATTTAATTTTTCCTTCTCTTTGTGAGACAATGCATTTCCAACACTGACATGTATTAAACTTTACAAATACTGTAGAGTTTTTGTAGGTTTTTGCAACGCAAGCACAGAGACACCTGATCTGTGAATGGCATCATGCCAAGACAAGATTTAGAGCCTATAAATCGATTTTGTGTTTTTACTGTGATAGGATTACCCAGACTAGCTAAGCGGTAGAAAGGGCTCTCGGAAGAAAAGTGTGATGGGTATTACAGCCAATTTCTTGACTTTAAAAGAAACACTTGTATCCTCAGAAATGTGTTCTCAATTCTACAAGGAAACTGTACAGAAAACTTCTCAGTCTGAAGACTCACTGAACTAGCTCAAAGGACTTGATGAGCTTGAGGAGCTTTCAGATGACCCCTTTCCTTATTTTAACCAAATAATCTTATATACCCGTGTTCTTCATTTAACTAATTAGGCCATGACCTTGCCGTAGCAAAGGGTGGAAATAGGTCATGACCTAGTCGGCAAGCAGGGCCCACACAACTCTATCATCGCCTAGCCTGAGAGTTGGAACCACGGGGGCTCTTCCTTGAAGAAGTTCATGTTTTGACTCTTGTAAAATCTTGTTTTATGTTTTTTTAAATTGTAGAAATATGTAAGTCCAGAAAATATATAAGTAAGATAAAGTATGCTCCCTCCCACTCTGTTCTAAAGTTCTGATTACATTTGACTTATTATGATTATTTACTTTCGTAATGGGAAGTTTAAGAATTTCCAATTTTTAGACCTTAAGTTAATGTTATATTTTGTTACCTGGCTTTAAAAATCAAAAGTAAATAATAGCAGAGTAAAAAAGATATATTATGTATAATGATAACTTAGGAAAAACCCAAACAGATATGGACTATTTATTTGATATTTTTCACAAGGAACCCAGGCATCCTGAATATAATAGCAGTTCTTTTATTTACACTTGACTGTGGTCTTGGCATTAGCTTGATGCAGTTGGTTATCACAGTTTGACTCTCAATGGTCTGCAGGCATCTCCAATTAAGCACTGTTCCAAACATTGTTTCTTCCACTTAAGGTTCTGTTGTCCTGTGTCTCTGAACTTGGTACTCTTTATGTCAATTCCCTATGCCAGTGTTAACGTGTTCATGAGTTCTTGTTTAGAGGTCTTTCTCTGAAGGTGTCTTATTCTTATCCATATTTTCTGATTTCCCCAGTATCCTGCATATCTTACAATGTCCTCATTGCATGTAATACATTAAATTAAAGATATCTCTTGATGGTTGGGTGCAAAAAGTTGAATTCATCCATTCAACTCAAATGTTATTTACTGAGCGTTCACTAACTGCAATGTAAAAGTTTATTATTTAAATTGTGTTTATGGTTTTAAAAAATAACCTGGAAAGTGAAATCCCTCCACTTTGGAAATCAATATTAACTATACTTATTAATTTATAAGGTCTATGGCATGTCAAGTTCTTTTTAATATCCCACAAACTGAGTGCTTGGTTTTAGAAGACAATAGGAAAAATAAAAGCGAATAGTTGGAAAATTAGGAAGAATTTCAGCCCAGGCTTTGACTTACAAGGACCCATTTGTCACAAGGGAATTTTTCATGCTAACTGTTATAATATTTTTACAAGTTGCTTTTCAGATAGTGCCTGGGAGAATGAGTCCCAAATACAGGAGTCCTGTTATTGGGATTTTTCAGGTTGTCAATCAACTTCATGGACATCTTTCTGTCCTTCCTGTCAGTTCTTAATGGACTGTTTAGAAGTTTGGTTTTTTTTAAACAACTGAATTTTGTTAAATTCAAACAGAATACACACCACCCATATGATATTGCAGTCATTTTACACACGTCATGCAAACAGCTTGTAATTTCAGTCCTTTGAATTATTTTGGGCTTATTTGAAACAACAGGGCAATTTCAGTGTTGATTTCAGTGGCCATTATTTTGATGAGATGCAGAGATACAGGCGACAACAAAGAGTGAAGTACTTCAAACATCAATGAATATGAAATATGTGTAAGCTTTTACAAGGAATAATTTCTGTCCATTTTTGTTTGATTTTCAATTTTCTAAATGAAAGTAAAAGCATTAATGGCCAAGTTCAAAGAAAAGAAAAACCCTCCAAGTTGACAGTGAAATAAAATGAAATCTAGGGGAAGAAATAAGAGAACATCAATTCTTTTTTAAGAATAGATATCAAGAGTACAAGAAAGAATTTGAATTTTCTGAAAATATAATTAACATCAAATCTTTTTAATTTGAAATATATATGTATATATATATTATACATACATATGTATAATATATATACATATATATATATATATAAAACATCATCTCTTTTCCTACAAAACCTTTTAAGAATAGAATATAACCAATTTTAGGCTTCAAGAAAGAGATTAGGCTAATTGCCCATGCTTGCCTTGCAAAAATGTAGTACAAAAGGAACAGCCTTGTTACAGAAGTGCTGAAAAATATAGAACCCAAATCTGCCAACTGAGCTGTCTTTCCTGGCCTTCTTCTCCACCCACTAGGCCTCATTAAATTAATCTGAAAAGAGTGCTATCTCTTTAAGGCTGGGAAAGTAGCTTAGTGATGAGCCAGGGCCAGCCCACCAATTGGCAGACCCATTGGGTGATAAATGTCCAAGGACCTCTAAGCTGACGACACATTTTTCATCATTAATCCAGTCTATTGTAACCAGGGCCACTCACATTGATTCGAACTAGGGGGCATCATCTGCTGTTAAGAGGGTGATGACTCGCTAAAAATGAAGGCCTAAAACTAATCAAATATATTTAGAGCCTTGCTGGCAACTTTCTGGGAGAGCAGCAGTGTCAAGCTAACAGGGGAGCCACCGGCAGGTATCATGAAGACTGGCTCGCCTGTGTGGGAATGTGGGAAATCCATCTGGAAGCTTGTTCAGCTGTTATACGCTGAAGTACAAATGTGTGTGTATTTATCAAAGTGGACCACACACTCGAGTGTTTCCTTAAAGTGTAATTGAGAAATGCAAACCTTTGGTTGGTAAAAAGAATCTAAGGATTTAGTTATAAGAAACAAAGTTTTCAAACCCAAATATCTTTGGTATCATTAACTTGGTTTTGTGGTTCTGCACAATTATAATTTTTGCTTTGTGTGGGGTACTTAAGATTTATTTTATTATGTTAGAGAAATCTGATGGGAGGGCTATCCTTTTTCCCAGTGTACAAAATTCGAGTTCTTTTGTTTTTATTACTGTGATAAATGAGCTTATTACATATCTTATCATGATATGTTTAAATATGTTGAATTGATTTAAAGGAAGATATTTATACCCAAAATTAGCATTTCATGTATCATACAGGCATACATATGCATTATAAGCAAAATTTTTATTACTTACATTCACATTGACAAAAATTGTTCAAGTTAATTCATAACTAAAGTTATGGTGAGTTAAGTTTTGGGCCTTAGGCAAACACAAGGAAACCTGTTATTTCCTGTATGTACTTCATTAAGCAAAGCCAGGTGGGATCCTGAAATAAATATAAATGATTAGACTAATTAATGAGTAAGTTTATCTTATGCATTAAGCAAAATAGCTACAAATGATAGGCTAAAAATAAAAGCGAAATTTGGAAGAAGGCAATAATTAGGAAGGTCTAAGAGAATACCATTGCATATGGAATAATGCAGAGGTGTGACTAGGAGAGAAAGGAGACAAAGCAGATGCACAGTGGAACTCTCCTTTTATCTCAGTGTTCTCACTCAGGAAGCAGAGGGCTGACCCCCAGAATGCTGGGTGGTGCTATGGGAAAACACTGCTTGGCCAGAATTTCTTGGAATCAATGTCATCAGATTCATTAAAAAAAAAAAAAAAGGTGGGAGGGGCAATGTTTTCTCCAAGTTCAATGGTTGAAGTTTCACACTTTTCTTGTTTGGAAGTTTTGAGGAGGACCATGAACAACTACATCTGCTGATTCTAATTCGGCGGAATGGTATGGAACTCTTTTTTTTTTTTTTTTTTTTTT
>NC_022010.1:76762673-76766123 GCF_000317375.1 Microtus ochrogaster
TGGCTGTGAGCCACCATGTGGTTGCTGGGAATTGAACTCAGGACCTCTGGAAGAGCAGTCAGTGCTCTTAACCTCTGAGCCATCTCTCCAGACCATGGAACTCTTTATTTAGGAGTAATAAGCTGAGTGTCTTACCATGTGATGAACATTGGCAATCCGAAGGTTATCTGCACTGTGCCAAACATGGCTCGTTATAAAGAACCTCGCCAGAGTCGAGAAAACTAATCAGATAAGCATAATCCTTGAAGGCCAGTTTGCATATGGATTGTTGTTTGGATGAGTTGCTTACTCTGGAAATAAGCAAGTGATGACCAAAAATGCATAAAAACCTAGCACCACCAGCAATTCTCTGATGACAGAAAGGAGGTTACAGTCAGTTCAGCTTCTTAAGGAAGATGCCACTGGCAGTGTCATAAAATGTCTGTGTTTTACTACAAAGTGATAACTTTTGCCTTACATGTCAGGAAGGACTTAACTTATGTGAGTAGTGGAGATTTTCTATAGTCATAGAAGCAGGACCAACTTAGTAATATAAGTCCATAGCCTTAGAAATCACTTTCTTTCTGTCCTTAGTAGAAAAAGAGATCTCTGAAGTGGGTTAGAAAGACGTACCCTGCATCCAGGACTAGGAAGGTGAGCGTCCAAACAGACTGGATGGAGTGGGGAGGACCTTGGACTTCCCACAGGGCAGGCAACCCCAACTGCTCTTTGGACTAGAGAGGGAGGGGTAGGAGGATGGGGGGAGAGGGAGGGAAATGGAAGGAGGTAGAAATTATTAATTAAATAATAAAATAAATAAATAAATAAAGATGTACCCTGCTCTTGAAAGAGAAGTCCACTCTGTTTGTTCGTCAGTGAAGAGTGGGTCCACTGACGAACATTAAATATTCACTTCATAGGTTTCCAAGTGTTCAGTATTCATAGATGTACTCCTGGCTCCAAAAGTGGATGAAACATAGCAGGGTTTTCAAACATATCCGGTGACATGTGATAACCTAGTGATTAAATGGCATAGCTATTAAAAATTGGATAATCCACAAACATAAATGTATTTTTGTCATCTCTAAATAATTTAAGTTACTTATCTACAAATAATCACATTCTGTTATGTTGTCTGGTAATAAAGGAAAAGCTCTGTTTTTCAGGCAGTTTAACCTCTTTCCCAGCCGTTGCTAAGATACATTTGTGACCAAAGCAAAGGAAGGGAATCCCTCTTGGTCAAAACTTCCAGTGCTTTGCTGTCGTGTTGCACTCTGTTACGCAGAAGTAGTGAAGATGATTCATTCCATGTGCCTGAAGAATACATCCTTTCCCCTTAGAGGAGTTAAGTCCCCAAGGCTGGAAGTTTCTAATATGGTCTCACCTTGCTCATGACTCTTGGGCAGATCAGACCCAGAAGGTCCGCTCATTTATGGACCTTGAATTCTTCTGGAGGGAGACACTAAACAATAGCAATTTATCTTCAGAAGAGTTTGGTGTTGGAAGAAGCTCAAAGTAAGCATTGATAGAAGGTATCAGAGAGGACTGGCTAGGGGGTGTGGCACCCAGGGAGACTGTAAACTGAAGTGGGAGCATTGGAAGGATGCTGTCTCAGGGAGGACAATTCTCTGGCTGGGGGAATGTCCTTCTAGGAAACCATTCAGCTGACTCCTGGGACAGAGAGAAGAACCTGCACAGAGAATAGAGTGAACAAAGCTGGAGGAGTCTAGGAGGAGGGGGAAGACATGGTTGCCCAAACTTCATGATGTACCTGATCCCTTTGTTCAGGTCCCACTCTGTGTCTGAGAAAGGCGCTCTTTTTTTACCACAAAATGCATGGAAAGTGCCTGGCTGATGAACCTTAAGTGTGATACTCTCAAGGAAGTCGGGCTCAAGGGAGACAGATGTGTAAAAGATAATTACAATACAGCATGGTACATATAAATGGCATGATAATCAATAGTAATGATTCCCCACAGGCTAATAGCCAGTGGTGGGTGAAGTGCAGTGTTAGCCCCTCTGGTGAAAGAGAGTTCTTCGCATCATCTTCTCTAAGGCTCTATCCTGGGTTCTCAGCTCTTTGAGATGGTATTCTCATGCCTTCTGTCAGACTTGAATGCACTTCTGTTCCTTTTTATGCTTTAACGTGAGGGCTTTGTTGCTGTAATGTTGAATCCTTGGAGTTTCAGTTTTCTCCCTGGGAAACTGAGGCAGAAATCCTGACTCGTTTCTGCTTGGGAAACCGGAGGTTAGAGATGAATTGCTGATGTTGCAAACACCATTATCAGACTGTAAAATGCTGATCTCCAAGAATCAAATATTGGGCTTTCAGGGAGAAAAAGGGGGGGGGATGATGTCTAACTCAGCTGTTTTATTAAGGTTAAGTTAATGGCTCTTTTTGCCAAAAATGACCATTTTCTTCTTGCTGGCCAGTTAATGTATCTGTTCATAGCCCAGTTACTGATTCAGGCTACTCTCATTTCCAATGTGTTAGGTCACTTTTTGTATTTCATATAAATGGTGTACTTTACAAATGCATGAATTAGTGTAACAATATAATCATTTTCTATTGTGAAATATAAGGGCAAATTAAATAAACATTAATTAACTTATATAACCTTTTAAAATTTTATATTGTAGAAGTTTATATGTGTATAAAATTGTATGAAATATTTATGCTAAGTTATTTTCCCTTTGAGCAAGGATCAAATTTAGAAGTAGGTTTGGTTGATTTTAATCTAATAACATTATTTCCGTATTTTACAATAAAAAGAAATAATGAAACATATGACCATTATTTGTGTGTGCATCCTATGTAATCTATATTGTATGGTTTTATGACCTAAAATTGTCTAATATATACAGAACTCAATTAGTATTTATAATGGCATAAAGTGGGAAAATTTCAGATAGTCAAGATATTGACACTTTTGCTTTTTTTAGTTAGAGCAATTTCAAAAATGCAAAGAGAAATATAGTATCTTTAATAAAATAATTTAAACAGTGAACTGCCTTTACCCTTCATTGGTGATAAACTTTTCAATAGCAGCCTTGATATTGTGCTGTGGGTCAGATAAGACTGGTTTGTTTTGAGTGTCCTACTATGTACTCAGGCAGAATGTCTAATGGTAAAACTTTACCAGGAGAGTTGTAGTCTGTTTCTTTGCTGATTTACCATCCAACTGTGCGTAAAAGAAGGGACAGTGCCATGGTGCTTCTCTTCATAGAGAACGAGATTGAAGGACTTCTAGGTTGTGAAACTTATGCTGAACACCAGAACAAGAGCATGTGTGTTCTACTTGTCTGGGAAGTAGTCATACAATTTGAGCAATCTTTCTTTCATAGAAGCTCATCTCGCCATTCTGAATTTATTTAAAAGAGAAAGTGGGAAGTACCCTACAACAGATGGGCACAGGAGATCGCTTCCTAGGTACAACCCCAGCAGCACAGACATTAAGGGCCTCATTGAAT
>NC_022010.1:76767353-76797607 GCF_000317375.1 Microtus ochrogaster
TCTTTGAGCTGATGAGGGAGAGGGACTTGATCGGGGGAGGGGGAGGGAAATGGGAGGCGGTGGCGGGGAGGAGGCAGAAATCCTTAAGAAATAAATAAATTCACTGTAGAAGCTTTAAAAAAAAAGATTTAGTGATCTTTGTGCAAATACATCATGGAAATCATGACTGATCCCTTTTTCTTGAGAATGTGATACTCTTGGTGTCATTTTGAGAATTGACAAACACATTAAAAATGTAGATTTTCAAACAAGATCAGGTGCATTCAGGGTGGTTCAAGATGGACCGTGATGGTGCATGCCTATAATCCTAACACTCAGGGGGCAGAGGCAGGCAGATCTCTGTGTGTTTGAGGCTAGCCTGGTCTACAAAGTGAGTTTCACTGCAGCCAGACCTAAACAGTAAAACCCTGTCTTGAAACTCCCCCACCCCAAAATGTAGTTTTTCACTAGGATGTTAAAGTGTAAAAATAAATCACCTTTCATATCTCATTGTCAGAGGAAACAAGGGTAAGATCCATGAGTACCTAAGGTGTGGACTCAGTGATGTGCTGACATCTCAAATGTTAGCCTTGTATAAAACCTAGTGACTCAAAGATTCCATTTTAAAGAAACTAAATGTCAATTTGTTATTTAGATATGTTTCATTTCTTTTGCTGCCTCAAGATTTCGTTGAAAGAGGACTGAAGGCATCTTTTACATGATGCTTCTGTGACAACCTCATTAGCAGTTGGACTCCCCCCTAGGAATGGATTAGCCTACATATGTCATTGAGTTCTCACAGCACCCCACATCGTAAGAAACCACCTATAATCTTTGCTGTGCTGTCAATTAGCAAACTGAACTATAAATTACTTAATCATATTTTCAAGGCCAAACAACTTCCATAATCCTTAAATTTTACCATGTCACAAGGTTGCCTCTATAATGCACCAGGAACTTAATGAAGCAGAGAGTTTATCTTTTGGCCATTCTGTCTCTTTGGAGAAAATAACATCTGTAAAATAGATAGGGTATCTATGCTGAGTTGCAGCACCATTCCAAATATGGCTTCTACAGAATATTAGACAGTACCTAAAAACTGAGAAGTAGCACATATCATGGTATTGATTTTCATAAATAATAACTGCTCAACTTTAAAATTTTAACTTTAAAAATTTATTTAGTATATATATATATATATGTGTGTGTGTGTGTGTGTGTATTGCATTTAATGAGAAAATAACTTCATATTATCCAGACTCAAAGATTTTTATTTTAAATACAGTTTTTGCTGTTCAATGTAAAAGAAAATGTAGCATTTACAGAAAAGTTTTTTTTACCAAACAGAAATGGAAAATAGATTGTAGAATACATTTATGACAGTGGTCTACACCTGTAAGTGCCATAGATTTTTTTTATTTTATAGTTTAGCAACATAGAAATAATCTCTTTCAAAGTCAGATGTGATGATACATACCTATAAGCCCAGCACACAAAATGTTGTCAGAGGACTTAGAATTTGAGATGAACTTGAGATATGTATTGACTCTCTTTCACAAGGGAAAATATGGAGTAAAAATGGTGGTGGGGCACCATGATTGTTCAGGTGGTGATGATTCATTTGCTGCTGAATACTGAAAACCTGAGTTCAATTCATGGAACCCACATATGGAATAACATACAAGGTTGTCCTCTGATATCTGTTTTGTGTCCATCCATTCACCTAACAAACAGGAATCATGCAAATCCACAGATATACACACATAAATAAAGAAGTACATGAAAAAACACAGTTTTAAATTGTATTTTGAAATTTTATTCAAATGTTAATTGTTTTCTAAATTATGTATTTGGTTTGCAAAACATTGCTTCATATAACTTAGCATTTTCCCATAATGTAAATATGTTGACAAGTCTCAGGTTTGAGAATTAGTTTGGGACTAGAGAGGATTTAATGGAGCAGTTATTATTACTTTTTCTTACTGCATTAGTAAATATTGCTCTAAACTATAAACTTCGTGTGATCTATAATCTTCTCAGGCAATTCCATGATTCAATTTGAATTCAGTTCAATACATTTCCTCTGACTCTAATCTTGTGTTAGTCAGAATTGTTTTGACCTGAATTTTATGTTAGAGTGATTAAATAAAGCTCACATCTTTCATTTATGCTTTTGTGACTTTTTCTGCCATTTGTTCACGCCCACCTACTTTTTATCCTATAAACATCTATGCAAAATATACAAAAGTGGACTATGGTCTCAAAGATATTTTCTTATGAAAAGGTTAAAAAATTTTGTAATCAGTATTTGGCATTTTTGTATGTTGTGCCTGTGCTATAGGCAAAGCTCTTTCAATGCCCAGTAGGGATAATCTCCAGCTCACCAAAGAGAATTAGGGCTAACGTTTCAATGATCACAAAAGGGCAGTCCTGGGCTGTCAGTGTGCAACAGTGTTGAGTGTCCTTGGTTAATGTGAGGCAATGGCAGATTCATTGGATCTGTGTTTAAACATCCAAGTACTGTAAGTGAAGTCTATTAATGATATGCCTTCCATGCAGCTGACATTTTCAGACCCATGCTGTTTTTCAATGAGTGTGGGCACTAACGATGCCTTTTTGCCTCTTGAGAATTGATTTCACACACACCAGGAACTTGTGATGGATTTGCTCCCACTGTGGGGATTGTCTGTGAATATCTGAGGGCAGGAATTGACTTAAATAATCTATCTTGAGCTTTCTGCTGTGCAGTATGAGATTTGTGCATTTAAATTAGGTGCTGCTAAGTTTAATTCCTAGTCTCCATTATGATTCTAAACCATGAAGAGGCCCTACCTGGTGTGAGTGAACCAGGTAGGCAAAATAAAATAAAAAAAATCAGATAATAAATTCATTCTATGTCTTTGTCTATTCACTTAAACATCTTCAACATTAATTCAACTTGCACCCAAAGACAATGATGAATTTAAAATCTTGAGTATTTCTTGCTTAGTTTAACAAAGCACAATTTTCTTCAAGTAAGATAGCTTTTCAGATAATTGATTTCTTAATGTGCTCCATCAGTTTGTATGATAATCTATGATGCCTTCATTAACTATACCCATTACAAATTCTTATTTTCCTTACCTTTAAAATGTAAAGACTGAATTGAAACCAATTTACAGACACAAACTGAACTTACCTGCAGCATGTTTTTATTGAAAAGCTTCTGATATCTGGAAAGGTAGGATTAATTTTTTCCATTCAAGGACTAATTATTTATTCCTCCTATCTTTTTAACATAGTTTAATGTGAGCCTACTCTCCTGAGCTGTGGTCTCTTAGACAGGTGATTGGCAGGCCTATCTGGATTAACTCTTAAGAGAAAAAACAATTATATATCTCCACCTAATGGTAGGGTCCATTTAAAAAACAACTAGTAGATAATGCCTTTCCCATAATGGGACTTCAGGGCTACTGTAACTAACATATGAGCTTTCTCATTTGGGTCAGAGAAATGGCCTTAAAATTCTGATGTACTATGGGTTAACATTTTGTACATTCCTGTACTTACCAGGTCAAGGTCACCTGACATGACCTTGAGGAATAAAATTAGGCTCAGGTTCAAGGAGCAACAGCAAGACTGAGAGGCTGTGAAAATCTTATTGAGAACCATCAGACTTTTTATTCCTTTATCAGAAACAAACTAGAATGGTGATTGCCAGGATCAAATACGATTATAGTTGCCAGGATACAATGACGTTTGTAAGCTATGCAGGTACTAAAAATTAATGTCTCAGACCAAATAGACAAGTTGTCTAGCTTCCATGTTTTCTTGCTTTCTAAGGGAACATACAGAGACAAACAACACTTTACTGGCTAAGGGAGTGTGTCAGTCTTCCGGAACTGTACAGCATATTGTGCTCCAGGAGTAATAGACTGTAATCTGAAAAACCTATGAACCATGCCTCTCAAGGCAGCTAGGCCAGGTCAATTCTTCCATGGACCACTCTCTGTTAGTTATTGATTCTAAGTTTTATTTAAAAAATGTATCCGTGAGAATGTTCTGTGCAATATATTTTAGAACATGAATTAGCTAAAAAAAATAAACATTGACTATTCCCAAAAGTGTAATATTATTTAATGCAGTTTTGCATAATAATGTGCAATTTGCCTCTCTTTAGAGATTAAGATTTCCATTATAAAATTTGACCCTCATAAAAAATTCTTTATATGATAATTCATTAAATAATAATAAATTGACAAATGATGTTTTCTTATATTTATAAACAAACAAAAGATGCAAAATAAAAGCTTACATGGACAGAGATTTAAAAGCTTCTAGTAATAATGTATCAATAATAAATTTTTATTTCTGTCCATAAAGCAATGGAAATATAAATGTCAACCGATGTTTTATATAGAGTTGGCAAACTTAATAATAGCTTTGCTACTCCCATGGGGCAGAGGTGCTGGTCCTTGACATGACAGTGCCCATGCAAATAGCACACATCCTCTCAGGACCTCACATCTTCCTTACATCAATAAATAGATAGTCTTTAAATTTGGTTAATTATTTATATTTAATTAGTTGGTCATCCTTATCAAATGATCGAGATTAATTGGGGATGTATATTTCTTATGTGTAACTATTTTCTTCAAATTGAAGCATTTCCAATATAAGGGAGGAAAGAGTCTTAAGACTCAGGAAGCAGAAAATTATGATACCCAGAAAGAGAAAGCAACATGCAAAACTCAGGAAATTTCTGAAACTTACAAGATTCAGAAAACACCTCCTCCCTCATCCCCAAGCTTCTACACAATGTTAAAACTTGCTGAGCAGAGAAAATTCTTCTACTGACTGAGCTGCCTGCAAGTTGTGCATAGAACCTCAGTAAGGTATCTTAATTTAAGATTTTACCTATGGTTGGGTGAGGTTTCTAGTAACATTACTGTCTTTTAGTTATTAATACTCAGTAAAGAACAACAAAATAACACCAGATCACTAAGCTAGACTGGGGAGGAATATTTCCTTAGGTCTGTATCAGTGCACTATCTAGGGTATGCACACTTTTCATATCTCCCCAAGAAAAAAAAAATTTTTTTGGGCCCAACCAAAAAAACCAAAGGGTTGCCAAAAAAAAAGGTGGAAAAAAATAAAAACTCAAAAAAAGGGGAATAAGTTTTCCAAAGAAAAACTAGAGAAGTAAACTTGTAGTCCAATATTTATTTTAGCATGTAGCCCTGGATTCTCTGGCAATGTAAACATATTTAGTTTTTCTGGGGATATGATTTAAGAATGTGTCATGTGGATGATCAAAATCATGGGAAGTTTTTCTACTCCTGGTCACCTTTTGTCAATAATTCTTAATTTTGTCCTAGTTTCATGATGCAATTAATAAAATTATACCTGAAGAGCTCAAATTTAAATGCTAAATTATACTCAGCTTCAATTATAGTTAATAATTGATCAAAACTCATTAGCATGGCACTTAAGCAAAGCAGTTACAGAAAACTGTAGGAGGTAGGTCCAGAGTTATTCACTCACATAAGCTAGGAACCTCAGTGAACTCTCGTTAATTAATTTGATTATGTTATACAACTTTGGGGATTTATGTTAGAAACATAGGGATGTGACTTAACCCTTGTTTTATTAAAAAAATCAATGAAGTATTACTTGCTGTAGCGATTTTCTTTCCAAATGAATTTTCATCTCAGCTTCCTTGAGTGTCTTCACTGTGTCCACCTGTCTTGCATGTTTAACAGGCTGAAAGCTCCCTTTTGAGCACTTCTATGTTGAATTGTGTCTTTGGTCTAGTTTCTCAATGTCTACTTCTGACACATCCTTCAGTGCTATGTGGAAATGCTATTTTCCTTTGGAAAAATATGGTCTCAGCTATTATAATTCCATGTTCTATTCCTTTATAAGCCAAGGATTTTGCCAATTTTAATATCTGAATTTGTCTTTGGTTGGAAGAATTAGAAGGCTATTGGTTACTTCAAAAATATATGTTATTTGACATTTGGGAGACTGCAAGCTCACAAATAATGTCACAGAGAATTCTCATTAGCTATGAAAGCTCGTCATTTGGCTTTCTTACGCTTGTCCCCAACTTAAATTAACAATTAGCCCATTTCTTCTAATCTACATTCTGTCCCATCACTTTTACCTGTCTCCCATTCTGTACATCTGACTTCTACAGAGTTTCACCTGCATCTCTATGCTTCCCATCTTCCCAGAGTTCCTCTCTCTTCCTGGTTTTTCACCTATTCTCTCCTGCCTAACTATCACTTTATTAAACAAACCAGAAGGAACCTTAGGCTAAGACACATCTTTACAGTGTACAAAAAGCTTAACATGTGAGTGTAAGTATTCTACCTTTTGGAATATCTTGCCATTCTGGTTGTTGCTGTGATCTGTAGGTATTGCTGCTGGATAGGAGTTTTATTCTGGTCAGCTTACATAGCATCTTCATATTCTATGAGAACCGGTACCAATTATTTAAAGCATATATATTGTATAAATGAATTTTTAGAAATTACATAATATGTTTTTCAGATTGAACAATAACAATACACCAATATTATCTCCCAACTTAAATTGAAATTCCAGATGTGTTTTGTCCTGAAACTTTTAATATGTAAGAATATGCCATGTTTTATTGTTTAGTGCAGGATTAATCATTTTAACTCAATTCTTAAATACATTAAAACACTATTAATTTTTACCTGTAATTTTTCTAAAAGTATAAAATATTAGAGAATCCTTGTCTCTACTACTTTAATATAGTTCAATTAGATCCTTTATAAAAATTATAAATGATTCTTTTAAAAAGGAGACATTATTCTGTCAAGATGATTAAATGAATATTTTTCCTAATCTTCTAGTTAAATCATCGAATCTTCCAGCGAAACTGTTTCAAATCTTGTAAGTTATGAATAAACTTCCATGGTAGGTGTAACTAACATTGCCTGACTAATGAAGAGAGATTAGTATCTCTTTTATCATTTAGACATTAATGAAGTTGCAGTCTTACACGGCAGATTTACCCATTCATCTTTTGGGAAAAAAAAAAAGATTGATTATTGTTTAACTTGCCTCCTAAGTGCCAGTGTACTGTAGAACAGTAGAAATCAGATGTTTTCCACTCTGTGAAATAAGAAAGTAAAGTAAGATCATGAGAACTGCAGTCTGAATGATTGGTCCAAAGAGCACTAAACACTGTTTCAGTGTTCTTCATGATGTGAAGTTACAGTGTTCCAATATGCCATGAGTGATGTCTTCTAAACATTTCTGGAAAGGAACCTTCAATTGTGCTGTATTTAGCAGCTAAAAGAATGGCAAACTATTTTGTATTTCCTTGACAGAGGTGAGTTTTTCCGGTGAATCCCTTAATTGTCAGTGCTGTTAGGGGCAGAGTCTCCAGCATCTGAAATTCCATCACTCTAAACAGTTTAAAGATAAACCAGGATGTATTTCCATTTCAACATGCTTTTGATGCAATTATGATATAGAATTCTGTAGTCTTAGTAAATACCTAGCCAGATGAATCACTGACTTGTGCACACTAGAAACCTGAGCCTGCAAGTGATAAGAAGGGAGGAATCAGGAACTGTCTTTTTTAAGCTGGAAAGTTGAGATGCAAGGTGGCTGTGGATTTGCTCCTCCATTTCTCTGATCTCTCAACAAAGCATAACCCTGTTGGGAGACGGAGCTCTAATATCCATCACTAGTGTTCATTTCCGTCCACTCCTACTCCAAGTGACCACCCTAACTCTCTTCTTATGATTTATTTTATAAATTGACACATAGAAAAAAAGTGATAGTGTCTGTTCAGTTACTGTCAATTCCCCAGTGACTGGATGTGTAAAAAAAATGTACGTGTTAGACTTATAAACCAATAATTCTAACAATAAAGAATTTCCTGTGGACACAGCTTTCTGAGAAATGATACATATTTGTTTAAAAAGTTGATGCCCAATTAAAATATTTAGGTTACTTAAATCCTTATAAAGAAATTCAAGTGAAAAAGAGAAATTATAAGAATCTTTAAAGTAGGGATTGTATTCAGAAGTTGCGGCAGAATCGTCCTGTCATTAACAGTATGAAGAATTAAAGATAAGGAGTTGTCCTGCTCCACATTCCATTGGCTCACTGAAACACTGATCATTTTCCTAATAGCCAGGGAGAGTAGTTTCCAAATTGAAAGCCCCAATCAAGAAGGAGATGAAAACTTTCCCCAAAATTTCTTTTTAAATTGGAAAACATAAATGTATGTGTGTATACATGCCTGCATGAATGTGTGTGTGTGTGTGTGTGTGTGTGTGTGTGTGTGTGTGACTATATATATGAGTATCAGAACTTGCAAGTACGTGCAAGTAAGAGTGACTGCTTAGGGAAATAAATTCTGTTTTCCCTTTCCTACATTTTTTGTGATTTATTACTCTCAAGTTTTCTTTCTAGGTTTTAAAATTATTATTTTAATAAGCTAATATATACTATCTAACTCTTCTTCAAGGCTTTTTATGACATTTCTTCCCGGTGGAATATGCTTCGTTTCAGCTGCTGATAAGGCAGCATGGCAACATGTCCATTTGCTTCATGGGAGCTGCATCACTCTGTCTATGGGAAAATGTGGTCTCCTGCTAATTTCATTTTCATTTCCTAAATAAGGAGACCCATTAAAATGCAGCCATCTGGTGTACACAGCACTTAAAGCCGTAGCTCCCAAAGAGTGCTTTCTTTGCTCTTTAAATATGTATGAACTGTTGTTTTGGTAATCCACTTCACCCTGTCAAAATAGAATCAAATAGAATGTATGTGTGACCTCTTCGCCTTCCACCCTGGGAAAATGAGTTCCAAGAACATTGAGGTGAGCGAAATTCCGGACCTTTCACTTTCCATTTTATTTGCTATTGAAGCTCGTATCGTTAAGGAAGCTGGATGTTTAGCAGAATGTATTTCATTGACATAGCCTTTTGCTACCAGAATCTACATATCCACTGGCAAAACTAGAAACCTAAACTTCAGGGCAAGCTATGGGGTTCCCACTGCATTGTATTAATAATGGGCATGTTGTTGGCTACCCTGTTTGACTGATAAATAATAATGTCTCTATAAGCTGTAAATATGTGAATTATTAAGAACTAGTGTAGATAAAAAAGTTGTGTCCCTATTTTCAGTGACACTTGATACCAGATAGAGCTCAGGTGGTATTTAAACAGTTATTTTGACTCGTCTATGTACAGAATGGTCATACTTAATGGAGTATGAATGTCTGCCCATTGCTACCTTATTCTCACAAGTGTTGAAGGAACATTGAAGGGTGCATTTAGTTGTTCGTGATTTTCTTCAGGAAATTAACTTTCATTGTCAGTTCATTTCCCAGATATATAAAACCACATTTTTAGCATTAGGTTCTTCGTCATCCTGAGTTTTCATACCCACTCTCTCTGTTCTACAAAAAGCCTTTGATGGTAAAAGGCTGTCTACTCCTGTAAACTCATCAATGAAATTTGCATATTAGCTGCCAAAGAATGTGGTAAAGCTCCTGTCTCACTTTGGTGGTATGGAAATATCCTGTTGTTTACAGCCTTGAATATTTAAAAAGTGATCGTGCTGAGTAAAGGGGACTGGACTTGTTTATGTGCAGAGCATATGGTCAAAGGAGATCAAAGACGATGTATAAGAAAGGAAGGTGAAGAAACTCCTAGGTTTGATCTCCTGTTTACTCCAGTGTAATTACATCAATGTGACATTATAATTACATATGTGACTTTCTAACTTTTATTCTATTTTTGTTAATAGATGGCTATTTTGCATTTTACATACAGCATATCTATGCCTATCCACCTAATTTCTGTTCAATTATTTTCAGGGAGGGAAATGTGTACTTTTCTTACTAGAAGTGCTATCCTTCTTAAACTGTATAAAAGGGGCCAGGCCTCTTATATCTTTAGATATTTTGTTGTAGCTAGAGTGCTACTCTTGCATAATGGTGAAAGTTGCAGGACTTGGTTTGAGTACTAATTGTAAAACGTTTTTCTAACCTTGTTAAGTTCACTTTCAACCACAGTGACATCTAGAAGTCTTGGCTGGGGAAAAGTTAGGTGACCGTGAATGCTGAATTTATGCCTTATGTAATCCCAGTCCACAGATACTGAACCTTTTTTTTTTTTACAAACTACATGTTTCAAGAACAAAAATGTAGTATTTCTGATTTTTATAATTCATATATATATATGGACATTTTGTCCACATGTATGTACCGCATGTCCACAAGTTTGCACCACATGAGTGCCTGGTGGCTGCATTTACAGACCTGAGAAGAGGGTGTCAAGTCCCCTAGAACTGGAGTTACAGACTGCTGTGAACTGCCATGTGAATGCTGGGAATGCAAACCTGGTTCTCTGGAGAAGTAGCCGGTGCTCTTAACCCCTCAGCCATCTCTCCAACCCATGAATTTCTGAATTTTACAATATTCTTGGATTACTTTGGGAAGAGGAGTCAATTTCAGTCTCTACTGAATGGTATCCTTCGCTTAACAGTAATGAAACACTGTTTATAGACAATGGGGATGATCTTTCGGGAATTCACCAAGACCAGCTAGCCTGGGTCTGAAAAAGCATGGGATAAAACCGGACTTACATAGCGGACAATGAGGACTACTGAGAACTCAAGAACAATGGCAATGGGTTTTTGATCCTACTGCACATACTGGCTTTGGGGGAGCCTAGGCAGTTTGGATGCTCAACTTACTAAACCTGGATGGAAGTGGGCGGTCCTTGGACTTCCCACAGGTCAGGGATCCCTGATTGCTCTTTGAGCTGATGAGGGAGAGGGACTTGATCGGGGGAGGGGGAGGGAAGTGGGAGGCGGTGGCGGGGAGGAGGCAGAAATCCTTAATGAATAAATAAATTAAAAAAAAAATCATAGACTCTGCTGGTCTCATCCTCCTTGAAGTTTAAAAAAATGAATTTAAAATGCAGGTAGTTAATTATTTGGCAATTAGTCATTTCTCTTTGTGTGTTGAGTTATTGAATGAGAGAAATATATTCCCATGGAATTATCTCAAATTTTGTTTTATAATTTAATTCATTTGGAGAAGTATATCCTTATAATAAATTCTTGGTATGAATTTACTTTTATCTTCAATTATGTTTCATCTAAGGTGATCAGAAGGGCCACGTCCAGAAAGTGGATAGTAAATTTTTCTTGGTGTGGTATGCATAGCTTTATGGATTAAAGATGAATTATATTTTGTGTCATTAGGTATTTATTTTTTATGGAATATTCCTTTTAGTGTACATGAGACTGATTAGGAATGTTTGGTTTTAAAATTGTTTATCATATATATGGAAAATCATTTAATTTTTATAGCAAATATCACATAACAGCCTAATTTAATACTGCACAAATTTCTAATTTTCATTTTTGTTATGAAGTAGTATGACTATAAATAGGAAAGAGCATGATGACAATATTTAAAACATGACACAATAAATGAAACAATAAATGTTTTGATACAATGTCTTCATTTTCTTTTCTCTTCACTCTGAAGTATATTAAAGTGTTCCGTTTCACCACTAGATGCTTCACCAAATGCTTTAAAAATAAAGGGAAATGTCCCTTTGCAAAAATAATGCAGTTTTACATTTTATGTATAATAAAAAATATGAAGTAACTGAGGTTACTGAATTATTTTTTTCATTATATGAAAAACAGAGAAGGGATTTTTTATTTTTACTTTTATTAAGCTCTACATTTTCCTCTGCTCCCCTCCCTGCCTCTACCCTACCCTTCAACCCTCTCCCAAGGTTCCCTTGCTCCCAATTTATTCAGGAGATCTTGTCTTTTTCTACTTCCCATGTAGATTAGATCTATGTATGTGTCTCTTAGGGTCCTCTTTGTTGTCTAGGTTCAGCAATGTTTTTTTTTAAGGCTGTTTCCCCCTCTACTGTCATCTGCCCCTTCTCATACATCTTATATGAAGCCCCCTCTCCTTTTGACAGCCTATGGATTTCATTGATTAGAGGACTCTTGCAGCAACAACATGAAAGTAGTATGTACAAATGGAGACTCCGAGTTCAGGGTTTTTTATTTATAACTTTAATTTTTGACAATTGTGTGTGTGTGTGTGTGTGTGTGTGTGTGTGTGTGTTTGTGTATTCCGGTTACTTTTTCCACCACTCTGCTATGTTTACATGTCACCAGGTGTTTCTAAGGATTTTATTTAAACTCTATAGTAAGCAGAAAGATGTGATTACTCCAATTTACTGAAGAGATAGATAGAAAAGGGTATTGCTACATGCTTCTAAGTCAATATGAGTATGTTTGCCACCAAATATGTGTGTATTAAGATTCGCTAATTATTGTAAAAGAACAACCCATTGAAATTAATTTGTACTTGTCAGCATATGGTAGCATTTAAAAATACGAAAACTCAAGCAAAGTCCTTCATGTTTGGCCAGGGATATATTTCCACATGAGTTCATGCTGTGCAGTGATATCAAGAGAAGCTCTTCAAGACGTGTGAGTTAGAGCAGTAAGCCCCACGTAGTCACAACACTGGGCAGTTAGGATTTAGAACACATCTTGTGTCTCACTTTAGCATTCAGGATGCATTTCTGTGCTTTTCACCATCTGCAGAATAGATGGGGAAAAATGGTGACAGTTCTGTTTCATGCAAGTAAAAATAGGAGTGTTTTTAGTTATTGTATTCAAGAAAACATTGAAGTTTGTTTGAAAAACAGCAGAAAACATCCCATTAAAGCATTTTTGACTAGAAGCATTTATTTTAATTTAAAACATATGAGCCTGCAGACATAATAGCTAGGAACTACCGCTCTAGGAAAACAATGACAGTTATAAAGGAGCATTTACATCTTTCTGTTTTCTTTCTCTTTATTTTACTTATTTTCCTGGTTGAACATATGAAATAGGGCTGGGTTTCATGGGATTGTACTTCTCTCATGCTCTCGTTCCTCATGTCTTTTAGCTCTTTCCTTTCCCTTCTTTCAACTGCCTGTTTGATCTTCACCCAACTACTTAGAAAGCCTTGTGGATTATATCATAAGCATGCATGTAGACAGAACCATGAGCTAAAATCCGAAACGGAACAGCTCTGTTAGTACTATTTGCCCCCTTACAGGCCGTGACCAGGAGGACATTATTACTCAGTTAAATAGAATGATGTTACCCAAGCTGACTTTGCTCCAATTGCATTATGGAAAATATTAGTTCTGTAAACAAACCTTTGACCTTCTATATAATGCAGAAACTTCTACCCTGTATTTATTTTTCTGAGAGAGCATTTAGATCGATGGTTTTCTCATAGCAGTGGCAAATGTCAACCCTGAAGGTGTTTGGAGGTGCAGAAAGGTAGTCTTCAGTAAAGTATTTTGACACTCTCACAAAATAAGGAAAGATGTAAGAAAGAATAAATATATTTTTGATACTTTATCAGAAATTATTGATAAACATAACTCTTAGGAGCATAATCTTCAGTTAAAGTAGGTCTTTTAAAAGTCCATATAAATTCCAGACATATCCTTATAAACTTCTTCAATTTTTATTTCTCTAATACTATTGGACATTACTAAGTAATACCTTCTCAAACAGATTAATTTTCTGACATATATGAGTTTGGTGAAGAGTTTCTGAGCGATATAAGCTTGGTTGTAAAACACTTTGTTACCTAGCATTGATATTCTCATAAAATAATTAAAATTTGATATTAGAATTTCAAGTGCTCTGAAAGAAATATCTTCACTCCATCTATTTCTAAGAAGAGAAAATAGTGAACGGGAATGGAAAATGAGGTTGAGTTTCGATGATGTTGATTCTTTTTCTCTTGAGAAAGGCACTCAGTAACTGTGCCACCGCTAACATCTGCAAGTCCACACTTGTCTGTATGTCATGGCTTTGATGGACAGGAGAGATATAGCTGATATGGAAGACTGCAATGGATGAGCGGGAATGAGCAGGTTCTGCCATACTCTCTGGTCAACCAGATTACCCTGCTGTTCTCCAGCTGCCTCACCCTATCATTGGTTGTCAAACCAATCAAAATAGTGAAACTTGCATTTACATATACATAGAGATTTGTGCTTTGGATATGATTGCTTCATCTTTACAGATTTACCAAATATGATCTGTGTGCTCAATACTATATACAAATGTCACAAATCTTTACAGGTGTGGATTAGTAAAGAAGAAAAAGAGACAAATTAAATAAAATATATTTCTAATACTGGAGTTATTACTTGAAAGACTCAAATTAACTGGGAAACATACATAAATACACATCTTTACATAAATCCTCACCAGTATATTCTCTCTAATTTTGGAACCAAATGAACAGTAATTTGAGAAGTTATTAGGCTGACAGTAAAAGCTTACTTCACACGAGCAAATATATGACTAATTTTAAATTTACTTCAAATTTCAAAGAGTCCAAAATCACATTGTTACATCTCTAAGGAGACACAGAATTTCCTTGTCTTTGAAGGATGCCGCTCTGTTGAAATGACTTTGCCATCAAGTTTATCAGCCTAATGATAGAGAGATAGAAGAAACTTAAAGCAACTGTATTACTCAACTTTAGTCATATGGCAATTTCCCTGTGAGGTTGCATATCCAGACTGCTAGACTATATGGCATGTAGAGTTAGTAAGATACCTAACAAATCAATGAACTTAATCTTTAAGGAGCTATTTTCATCAATAAGAGCTAACTGTTCATTTCTAAGCCTGTACCATGGATTCAATACCATCAGCTTCACAAATAACAGATGATAACATGGTTGTGCCTCCCAGTGATTGGAAACAAAGTGAGATTCAATACCAATTTATGTCATAAAGATGTATATAATTGCACTATTGTTTTATATACATTACCTAGTTTGAGCCTCAGAACAGTCTCCAGAGATAAACACCATAGACATCACTAGAGCTTCTGAGTAGATAAACTGGTAACTTAATGGAGTAAATGAGGGTACCCCTTTTGGATTAGCTCATCAGAAATACAATTATCAGTGTTGGTTCAGTCTCCACGCTGCCCTACTCTCGTGTATAGTTTTGTTTCTCTTTGGAGACATATATTTCAACACACTTGAACTAGGAGGCTATTATTTTCCCTAACAGTTTGTACTCAGCATTCATTCTCTGAGGAAACATCAATACTTTAGAGGCTAAAAATATAATGCAATTCAGCTTGGTTTATTTAAACTTAATTGTAAGAATATAAGAGAGTTTACATATAAGTCATTTTTTTTTTTAATTTGGTGACTCCAGCCGGATTGGGAAGGGTCAAGCATAGGACCAAACTGGTCCCTCTGGATGTGGTTGACAGTTGCATGGCTGGGGCAGATTTGAGGGGCCATTAGCAGTGGCACCAGGATTTATCCCTACTGCATGTGCATGTACTGATATTTTGGGAACCTATTCTCTTCGTATGGATACCTTGATCAGCCTAGATATAGTAGGGAGGGCTTTGGACCTTCCCCAAAGCAATGTGCCTTACCCTCTCCGAGGATTGGATGGGGGTGGGGTGGGAGGGGATATGGAGGGACTGGGAGGATGAGGGAGTGGAAACTTGGATTGGTATGTATAATGAAAAAAAGATAGTTTGTTTTCTTTTTTAAAATAAATAAATGAAAAAAAAAAACCTCTTCAGCTTAAAGGATGCCTTCCCCCAGAGATGGACAGTACTCTTTTTTGACTCTCAGAGAATGTTAGGCTTGTCCCTTCCGTTACCTGCACTGTACTTTCATAGCCATGAGAAGATAAACAGAATGTGATTGAGAAAAGTAATAATAGCCTAAATCTCTTTGATAACAAATGAGTTTAATAGGAAGTGTCAAAGGGAATAGGAAAAGAATTAAAGCATATTACCACTAGAATTGGCTATGTGTGCCTAATAAATGGAAACTGGTTTTTAGAATACATCGTATTTACATTATGTTACTTTTCTATTAGATTCTTTCAAGCGAATCCGGATATACTTTTGTAACTCTGGCTTCTTTAACTAATTTACTCTCTGAAAGCATAGGAACACTGGCTACTTTGCAAACACTGAAGATGCTCAGCTCACTCTCATTCTAAAGTACAGCACATATTTCTTGACTTGTGACACTGAGGATGAAATTGAGCAACCCAGGTTTTAAATCAAGGCAAACTTTGAAAGACTGATCATAAAAAAATATTGAAAATAGGTTGTTTCTCAAATTTTTTTCTTAAAATTAGAATTTGGAATTCAAAAGTGTCGTGTTCTTACCTTTCACAAAAATGGTTAACTAAGCTGGTTATTTGCAGAGGAGCAATATCTAGATTTAGATTTAAAGTTTTATTTGTAACACACTTCTATCATATTATTACATTCTCTTTATTTTCTAATTTATTACTATTATCATCATGAGCATTGTGTCATATTGCTCAAGCTAGTCTTGAACTCAAAGACTCTGAAATCCTCCTGCCTACACCCTTGAGTAGGATCTTGTGCATGCCAAACCAACTGAGAAATCTGCGGGCCACTACAGACTGCAACATAATTTGACAGGCCAACTTTCTCTTATTTTGGTAGTTCATGTACACATGCTGTAGAAACTATCCTATCCCTTTCTAAATAGACATAAGCTATGGCATTCTGAATCACTCTGTTTTTGAATGTATTCATCAGTTTTACCCTCTCGCTGCCTTCTGTGTCTCTCTTAGTATCTCTTAGAGTAGGTCTCATGCTTGACAACTTTAACAAGCCCCATCCTATGGGCCAAATACCCACACTTATCACTCCACGCAGACCCATGGGCTCCAGCACTAGGAGGAAAAGACCGGACCTCTGTGCATAAGAACTAAGTACTCTTAAAATTATTCTGTGTGGTATGCTTGCTATGAACCATGCTGTTTTTGAACAAGTAAGAACAAGAACATAAAAGTGATGGAGGAAAAAGAAATCTCAGGGTTTTTTTTTTTGTCCAAAGGCACATGCTTGTGATCTAACAGAGAAAATAAATTAGACAGCACATGAATAATAGAAGGTAAATTGATGGCTAGATCCTGCGGGACAGTAGTGGCAGCAAGGAGAGACTTTTAGCTGACCGCACTAGGAATGTTCTGTTTAGCAGGTGACAGTCAAATTGAGACCCTCCTTTAGAATGCGCTCACAAAAGACACGAGTAATAGGGCTTGAAGAAACGTGGTGGTGGGGGGGGGTCGACAAGCAAAAAGGACCAGAGCTAAGAGTGATGAATCTAAGAAAAATGTTTTCTATGATGTGTTAAGAACAGGTTTGTGTGGACTGGCAAGATGGTATAGTGGGTAAGCTCACTGTCTGTTCTTCCATAGGACCTGGGTTTGTTCCTCTGCTCTCATATAGTGGCTCACAATTGTCTCTGCCTTTAGTGCTAGGAGATCCAATGTCCTCTTCTGTCTCTGTGCACACCAGGAAATGCATGTGATATAAATATGTGGAGACAAAATACCCAACCTATATGTATAAAAAAATAAATTTTAAAAAGCATCTGTTTGGAGGCAATGTCAAATGTACAAGTGAAAAAAGTTATCATAAACTTCTTCAAAAAATTGGCTCTGATGAACAAACATCTGAGAATTATTTTTTAATAAGATGGTGTAATGCATCAGGTGACATTATCTATTACCTAGTCATTCCTTTTTGTTAAACTTTCTTTTTGGTTATTCTCTATCTCTTTCACATCACACATCTCAGTACTACTCAATACTACTCATTACTACTCCTGTCCCTTTGCTTTCACCCCCTGTCCTTGCATCCCATAGCCAAACACCTTCATCTTTGTGTCTGCTACACTCTCAATACTGGGCTTTCGCTGGGACTCCTCTTGGATATCCTGTTGTTGGCCTGTGTCATGTACATCCTGAAGCTTTAGGTCTACAGGACCAGCCTCATCATGGCTTCCAGCAGATTATAGATGAGAAGGATGTTGGAGTTGGCCAACTCATAACCCTGGTTCTGGGCCTGAATAGTTGCAGGGCTGGTCAACCCACAAGCTCTCTTGTGTCTTTACCACCAGGGTGAACTCTCCAGCTTTGTCCTTGCTAGCTCATCCCCTGCAGGGTGATGAGTAAGGGGTGGGCTCAGTTCTCCTGATTCATCCTCAGGGTCAGCTCACCCATACTTACCACTTCAGGACTAGCTCTACTGTGTTACTCAGACACCACTCTCCCAAGTGCTGCAATTGGTGAGGGACAGGGTCAGCTCTTCCACTCTTAAGACTCCAGGGCTAGCTCTCTCGCCTACTATAGGCAGCTAAGGGCAGGGGTGGGGTTGCTGGGTAGTAGGGCATCTCTCCCCCAACTCATATCACCATATGGAAAGTTAGGTACAGAATCCAGATCTCCCATGCTCAGATTCTCGGGTAGGTTCATCAGCATGCCTGTCAACAGAGTCAGCTCCACTGCACTGACAAGACGAGCTTCAGGGTCTACTTCCCCAGGTGTTGAAGCAGGTAAAGGGGAGGGTCAGCTCCATAGCCAGCAACAGAGCATTGGAGGCAAGGAAGGTGGGCATCTTTCCCTCACTCGTGCCACCACAAACCAGACAAGTGAGGCTTTCCTTTTCTCCCTTTCTCACGCCATCAAGGCCACCCCAATACTCTCCGAACATAGTCAGCTCTATTGTGCTGCCCAGGTGAAGATAGGACCCTTTCTCCTGAGTGATTCAGCTGGTGAAGGGCAGGATCAAATCACCTTAGCATTGAGCCAGTGAGGATCAGGAGTTAACTCTGTACAGCCCTATACTTTCTTCCTTTGGTGTTATCAAGAGTCTTGGATTTCAATGTAGACTATGACTACATCAGGGTCATGAACCTAGACATGGGCCCGGCCAGCAGATTAGGCCCACACATCACCATGTCCCTGGGTGGCAATGAAGCCACCCACCTTGGCCCACTCCTCATCACTTAAACCTCTTCAGATAAGCCTCTGTCCATATGAAATGAACCATTGGATCCATTCTCTTTCCCAAAATACACCATATATTACTTAACATACTAGTGCCCTCTCTGCCTCTACCCCGGGCCTGTTTTCTTCTCAAATCCCCAGGGCAAGCCCAGGTATGTGTCTTGTGGCCCTGCTCATTCATGGCACTGGGCAGGAATGTGGGTTTTCCTCAGAGTCAAGGGTGCCCCCCCCACAGTCTGCATGTGCATCTTTTGGCCCCACTCAGTCCATCACGGTGCTGGTCAGGACCAATTCAGTCAAAGACATTACCATCCCTTCTGAAGGCTAGCTAGAAGATCCATTCATAGTCATTTCCCTGGAATTAATTGTTAAATTTGATCCATTTTCTTTCTTATGAGTTTTTAATATCTGCCCTTTTCTTTCTTATCTATCAATGCCTAATTTCAAAACTCACCAGGCAAGATGACTTTCATTATCTGCCATTCAGGATATCCATAAATATCTTTATAGCTCAGGTGACTCTGGTGCTCACTTGTCTGCCTAGTCAGAGTCTGTCAGAACTGTCACACCAGTGTTTGTCTCATTCCCATTGTTCCCACTGTCTAGATTTTATGTTATATCCTTTCCTCCATGATCATCATATTTGGCTGCGCTTGATTTTTCAAATTGTTTACCTTTTCCCATGGCATAATGTGGCAGGGTATCTTAATTTTCATTTGGTCACTTTTGTGTTTGTTTATTACTAATGCCTGATCATGAACCCCCGATACCGCCTTTCTTCTGGGAGAAGGCACATTCAGGGTGACACGGCTTTGCACTAGGGCTAGCCTCTTACCTTCTTTGTCTCATTAGTCATCTTCTTTCCTGCAAATAGAGCTTACATGTGTTTGAATGCTCTCATCACTTGTGAAATGCTTCTAGGTCCACGCCATTCTCAAATGACACGTTGTTTACTTTGATTTAAATAACGGCTTTTAAATGACCAACATCAGTTTCATCTGTCCCATATTTAACTCAGTATCAGTCTGGGTTATTATTCCAGAGCATGGTTTTGGTGTATATATAAGCAGAATGCACTTATTTTATTCATAAAGGAGAAACAACCACAAGATCATTTTATAGTCTTCCAGATATCCTCATGATCAGTTTTGATCTCTGTAGAGCGAATAGGCAGCTTGCTGTCTCAACTATTAGCATTTCTGATATTTTCTTGTTATCAAACTATGCATAATTTCACAGTGTGACTAAAGTGCTGTGTTCATGTTATTTCTAGGCTGTGTTTCCTAAAATGTGAAACACATGGAGACTACCTGCACTGGCATTTTTTAATCTTCAGTGGTTCTGTGGTATTTAGGTAACATGTGCATTGGGTAAACAAGTATAGATCATAAGATTACACTATTTGGCTCAGATGACAGGGACAAATATGACATCTGCTTTGATGGATTAAAATGCTATGTGCAAAAGGACTTTTCTCATGCAGAGATTGCCTGTATTAGCATGTAAAAACTAGCATAGATTTTAAAGTTGTTTTTAAATTTGATATGCACTTGCCTAATTCTTATAAATGAATATTCTATCTGATTAGATAGATACCTAGATATATAGACAGATTATAATTAGAAAAGAAAATATGAACATCTAATTCTTTCTATTTAACTTAATTCTACTTTGTTCTTTGGAGCAAAAACACATAAAACTAAGATTGATTTGATTCATATCATCTATATAAATAGCAAAATGCCCACTAGTCAATTATCAAAGCATATAAATACATGTATGTTAATATTTTCACATTTAAAAAAACTGTGCATATTGCGTTTGTAATATTCTTGTATTTATAAATATTCCCGAAGAAATTCCTTCTGTTTTATAGCCAAATGAGTTCTGAGTGTGGTGATTGCCCCATGAAGCCTAACTAGTGAGTAGGCCATTAGCCATGCTGGAGCTTAGGGACTTTGGGCTTTGCCTTTGGAAATTAAATATTTAATATTGCTTTGTCTAGGCTGGCTTAGAACAGGATCTTTTCTTCATTCCAAGGCAATGTCAAAATTCACAGAAGAGCAACGAGTCATATTGTCTATTGAAATCAAACCTGACTCTTCCCCTTTACACACCAATCCACACACAGCCTGCCCTTGGGATAGTGACATCATTACTGTCTCAGGGTCCCCTAGGCTGGTTGTTCCTATTAAAATGAGGTGAGATTAGGGTTCTAAGAGAGGTAAATCAAATATTTGAACATTAATCATGCCTGGATGCCTTTTATTACTCTCAGATAGTGAATTTCTTCGGACTTCAAGAATTACAGACTGTAATCACTTCATGTTAAAGTGGACAGGAAAGAATACAATTAGGCAAATCATAGAGACACACAACTCACTATGGCCTTCTCTGAAATGAAAGATGCATCTATTTAAAGCTTTCTGATATATGAAAGAGACACTTATCCCCCAAGGAGAGAAGGGAACTACTTAAAAAGAAGGACTTTTATTAATATTTAACAATTAAATTGCAATCTCTTTATCCGTTTTCCCTTTGTAATTTCCGTGTTGACCCGTGTAAGTGCTTTGTCTGTGTAGCACTCAGTCTTTCTGGGTCATCAGATGAGAGGAGTTTATTGAAAAGGAAACAGAATTAAAAATTCAATGACAGGAATTCAAATAGTGTCTCTTTGGGGCTTATCTTCTCAGTGTTTGAGCTTTTGTGGTTATTGGTGAGGGATTTTTGAGATTGGTTCATTAATGCCAAGGTGAGTGATGTCAGTATCAAGGGAGACAATCATGTAACCTTAATTCTGGGGGTTTCTAGTGCTTGCATCATACTTAAATATTGCATATGTATATAAATATTCGTGTATGTCTAAGTGTCCGTTGTAATAGCCCCTCTATGCACACACATCAGAAGATTTACATGGGAATTAGGAAAGGCCCAATACCTTAATCAGGCAAAATGATGAGTTATTCAACATTCATATAAGAAATAAACAATAGAGAAACAGTGACTTTTAAAATTATCTAAAGTATATAAATTGTTATGATGAATACCATTTATTAAAACACATAATGCTTTTGGGAGAAAATATGCTTAGAAAGCTGAATAATTGTTAAAGGACCGTTAGACTAAACTCTAATTTTTAATTTGTCAAATCAAAGAAATATTACATAATCCAAAACTCTAAAATTTTTTGACTTCTGTAAAATGAGGAAAAAGATAACAAGAATTGAAATGCAGCCTCTTTATCCACTAAATGTGAATGTGGATCAGGAGCACTTTTATATATATTCTTATAGTTGCTGATATGCAGTGTCCAAATGTGTGATACAAGGCTTCAAAAGAGTAATCATTTCAGCAATATGTTGAAACAAAACTACCAGAGAATTTTGAATATTTATTTTCGAATATTTCCATTTTGCTTTCTGCCAAAATCAAAATGTGATCTGACAGCACTCAGCTAAGTGATTTAATTTCTTCTGCTAAGATAATGTATGTGATACAGCATTCCATGACTTCATCTAAAACAGCAAATCATATTTAAGAACAATTTTAGGTTCACAGAAATATTAATGCGATGTAGTAATTTAACCATTGCCTCTCTCGCCATCACCCAAACCAGTTTGTATATTTGTTCTAACCGATAAACTCTGCATCATCATCACCCAAAAACTATAGTTTTATCAAGTTCTCTCTTGATATTGAATAGCCTATGAATATGAACCTCTGTGTAATGTTTACATAGCACGCTGGTGCTCTCAAGTGTAAATCCACTGTCATGAAAATCCCCTGAGCTCCCTCTACTCATTCATTCCTCTCCTTTAACCCTTGGCAAGTGTTCATCTTTCTGTTGTACCCATAGACTTGAATTATGGGATCATCTACTAGATGCCTTTTTAGATTGGTTTCTTTCAGTTGGTGTGATGGATTTAAGCTCCATCCACATAGTGGCATATTTTGATAGATCGTTTCCTTTGAGTTCTGAAAAATACCTCATTTTCTGGTTATACCCCATTTTCTATTCATCTCTTGAAGGACATGTTTGGTGCTCCTGAATTTCTGACAATTCTTAAAAAAGCTACTGCAACAATTTATGTACATGTTTTACTATGCTCATGTGTCCTCAACTATTGTAGCCAAAAGCTTCATGTATTATGATTGGTCAAACTCTGAACTCACTGACTTCTCTGTCCAATGTGATAGATTATTGTTTGCCCTGATTCTGCTTAATATTCTTTTCTACCTTCTAATAGAAGAGTGAGCTGATATTCCTAATATTTCCATGCTGTTTCTCAGTGTTCACAAAATGTTCAATTATTTCACTGTATTTTATGTTTACTTACTGACTTTAGGAAAGACTGACATGCTT
This sequence comes from Microtus ochrogaster, assembly GCF_000317375.1. Lineage (NCBI taxonomy): Eukaryota > Metazoa > Chordata > Mammalia > Rodentia > Cricetidae > Microtus > Microtus ochrogaster. The sequence goes on from NC_022010.1 coordinate 76,790,607, forward strand.
AGTGGTGACCAGCTGCTAGAAATTGTGCAGATACAATATGAAGGTGACATGGATGGACATGTAAAGGGAAACACACAATAAAATTTATATGAAATTAAAAACAAAGAAATCAAAATTAACACTAGCCTGACATGGTTAAATTATTTTATAAATCTTTAAGAAGCTAATATATGTGCCGGGCGGTGGTGGCACATGCCTTTAATTCTAGCACTCGGGAGGCATTCATTCCCAAATAAACACACAGAAACTTATATTAATTATAAACCGTTTGGTCTATTGCTTAGGATTATTACTAACTAGCTCTTATGACAAAAATTATATATATATGTGTGTGTGTGATATATATATACATATATATATATATATATAAAATCTGTTTTTTGTGTGCACTTGGTTATTGTTGATCTCTTGACAGTCTATAAGGAGATAAATTCAACAAATTTACCCATAGTCAACAATATTATATTATCAAAGTGTCAAAGTTGAGGCAGGAGAGATGGCTTAAATAAGTACATTTGCTGCTCTTTCATGGACTCGAGTTCAGATACCAGTACCCATATTGGGCAACTACAGACAACTGTCAGCAACTCAATCTCTGGTATTTGGGGTTCACACACATACATTAAAATAAAGTAAAAATTAAAATATGGTAGTTGCTGTTTTGTAGAACTGGGTAAATTCTCTCAGGGTAATTTCTTACTCCTGTGAAACTCAGTTAGATATTGACATAGCAGGTTACTATAAAGAAGGTGTGGCTCAGCAGTTAGAACCAGTTACTGCTCCTTTGGAGGTCGCCCAACTTCCCAGCACCTATACTCAGCTACTCGCAATAGCCTGTAACTCCAACTCCAAGTAAGCCAATGCCTCTGGCATCTACAAACATCTACACCTACATGCACATGCACATAGACATACACAATACACAAGTTAAAAAGACTAGAATAAATCGTTCTTTAAAGAATAAATCCCCAAATGAGACTCCTAACAATGGGTAAAGGGGCAGTGGCTAATGGTTTGGGTGGCTTTAGGGGAACTATTTCTCATACTGGATTGCCTTGCTTGCACAACATTCCTATAAGGGATGATGCTTAGTCTTAACACGCTTCATGTACCACGCTGTGTTGGTACCCATGGGAAGTGTGCCCCTTTCTGAACTGAAAGAGAGGAGTGGATTAGATGGAGAGGGGTAGAAGGGCGGTTGTGGGATAGAATGGGAGGGAAGAAGAGAGGGGAAACTGAAGTCAGATGTAAAATAACTAAATGCATTAAATTTTAAAAATTCCCAATGATACATCTGAATAATTATTCTAATAATTCTCCATGCTTTCAAATCAAGTTCTAGCAGCACTATTGCCTCTATCCTTACACTTTAAAGAAGGGGCTAAAACTTACAATTTTTCCTATTCCTCCTCATAATTTTAACTTAAATCATCCAAAGTGCACAAAGAAAGGGTGAACTAATTATATTTTTTTTGTTTAAAAACTAAACAGCTAATGCTAATTTTATATGATTTCATTCAGATTTAGTTCCTGGTGCTTAATGATAAGACTATCTTCAATAAAACTTTGCACGTTAAGTATCTTTATGACATTCACTGTTTTCAAAAGGATGGCACTAATATTCAAAAGCAGAGAGAGCTATCTACTTAGCTTTCAAGCAGGGCAGACGCACATCGTCACAGATCCCTAATGACAGAGGAGAGAATTGGAGGACAGACACGTTAAGTCAGGTTGGCTGTCTCCTAATGGATATAAAGAGAGGGCAAACTGTTATAAATTCATCAGTCTTCGGGCCTGCAATCCAGGGCTTTCCCACCTCTGTGCTGTGGTTAATCAATACCAGGAAGCCAACGAAGTTTCAGGAGAGGATCGCCCATTTGTATCTGTCTTTCCCATATGTGGCTTGAATCTCAAACACAAAGTGTGTGAGGAGTAAGAGTCGGAAGCGGTGGCAATCGCAGCGACTGGAGAACAGATTTCCCTCTTATTATTAGGTAATTTGATGAGACACACAGAATTTACCAAGATCAAAGTGTGAAATACCACACTTTGTGTGTGTGTGTGTTGTCAACAGATTGAAAAATAGGCCCTTTCTTAGAGCAGCTTACTTTGACTCTCTTTTATTTTTATACTTCTAAGACAGCATTGGATCTGTGTAGAAGTGTGTGCTGCCTTATGAATCTCATTGGCATAGGCTGCTGGTGTTAAGGATTCACACATTTCAAACAAAATCGGGTACATTTATATCTATCTCTGAGTGTGAAATAATAGAATTCAAGAATAGAGAGTGAAACCAAAAAGGCAAACTCGTGGTGTTAGAGGGAGAGCAATGTCCTTTGCTGGAGATGTTTATTTATTCATTTAGTTTCCAAAATTAAAAAAAAAAAGTAAACGCAACCAAGTCTTGCCAAACAGCTTTTATGGGGAGTATCCTGTTTCACTCTATTCTCCAGGAGGGAAAGAATAATGATACAGAGCAACTTGAATTGGGTGCAAAAGAGATGCTGTTCTATAAGTATATTCTCCTTTGCAGTTTGCTGAACATGACATGACTTCAACAGTGACTTGGCTTCACAAGAGGGTAGGATAAACAACACATGTTCTTCATAGCACAGATTTCTTGTTGAACTTAAACAGAAAAAGGAGGAAGTGTGGAAGGCAGGGGCGGAGACAATCTGGCACATGTGGAGTTCAGTGGAAGGCAGACACAAGAGCAGCTGTTTATGGTACCTTCTAGCCCTGATCTTCATAAGCTGATCGAGCTGGCCTTGAATTTAAGGAGAGCTGCCCATCTCTGCCTCTTTTCAGCACGGGGAGGAAAGTTATTAAAAATCATGCCCTGTGTAGCTGATATCTCAAGATGCTATGTGTTCATTTTGCTTGGCTATACGAGTCTAGTACTTCCTTTTTCGTGCCCAAGGGAGAGCCTTGAACTGTATATGGTACTTTGGAGGAAGGTCGTTTATTGCAGTGTCCTGAGCACAAGTTGTCTCTTTGTTCCAAATTTAGTTAACAAGAAAAATGCTTTTAGAAAAGGAGGAGAAGAGATGGGAGGGGAGAGGAGAGAAGTCGCCAGGGTAGCTTGAGAAGGAAGACTCAGACCCCCAATACCTGATCCAACCTGTCTTTGTCAACCGTCTGATCTGAGATGTTGCAATAGTTGCAGTGAGGAAATTACAGTTATTGCTAGCGACTTCTGTCTTATCTCTCTAATCAGATTTCAACTATATTTCTCTTTGCTAGAAGTAACAATAGTTTGCCCAACACATTTCAGAACATGCCCACCACATTGCAAAATGGTAAGTTGCTCCTTTTGTGTGAAACTTTGTTTATAACAACAGCCCCAGGCCAAAATAAAGTGGGTTAACGCTAGTCTCTGGAATCAGTGTTTAGATTATAATTGCTGATTGTACCCTGCTACTGCTTAAAGATCTACATGGTCATCTTTCTTAGATTGGAAAGTTTTAGGAGCAACTGTTCCAACATGCTGCAGAATACTGCATGCATGACCTGAGTTTTGCTATTTCATCCTCCACTTTCTATGCCAGCTGGGTCAGTACTTTGTGAAACTGTGCAATAAAGGACAGTTTATGGTCCTGGCCCAATCAGTAAAATACAAAATATCAAACAACGTGTTACCACATACTTTGTGTGTGTGTGATCAGAATCTTACAGAGAAGTTTTATAACTTCTCCAAGATTAATGCTGTCTCCTTTATAGGTATGTGCATTATATAATGTATGAAAAATACTCTAGGCTTAATAAGATGGCACAGCCAGTAAAGGCAATTTCCACCAAGCCTGTAAACTTTTTTTTTGATTTACTCTCAGAACCCACACAGTGAAGAGATCTGACTCCTACAAGTTGTCTTATAGGTGCTTGAGGACGCACATGTGCATATATATGCATATAAGAAATATGTTAATGTAATTGCTTTCTTTCTTTTTGAGATGTAATTATACAAATACTTCCATTTATTTCGATGCTGTTCTCTTTCAAATTCATAGTCTCTTTTCATTACTTGTCATTGCTTTCATATATGTATTTCTAGACATAGGCTGCCCAATCTGTACAATGTTACATGTATGTATTGTTTTCATGACTGACCGTTTTCATTAAATAACCAATTGGTGTGATCTTTCCTGAAAACGACTAGTTCTGTAACTCTCAGCAATCTTTATTGCCTGGAATTCATCGTATGAAGTTTTTTTTAATGTGCTCTACATACTCTCCACCCAGAGATGAATACTACTCTTGGATACGTGTACAGAGGTTTATCTAGCACTGTCCTGATACTAGATCAAACACCAGGGATGCACTCCTTGAAGAAAATGATCAGGTTCTGAAGTTCTGTGTCTTTTTATAGTACATAATGAAGTTTTCATGTTTGCATATTTAGGCAGCTTACTATTACTGTGAAAAAACACCTGAAGCAAGGGGACTTTTAAGACTATCTAACTGGAGACTCCTTACAGTTTCAGAGGGTTAGTCCATGGCCAGTATGGTTGGGATTGTGATGGCAGGTAAGCAGTCAGGCATGGTGGTAGCTAAGAGCTTACATTCTGATTCACAGCAAACAGGATAAGAGCATGTGAGACAGGAAATGTCCTGCGTATTTCAAACCTCAAAGCCTATTCATATTGTCACACCTCTGTCATTAATGCTATACACCCTAATAGTTCCTAAACATTCTACCATCTGAGAACCAAACATTCCCATAAAAGTCATACCTCCTAATCCTTCCTAAACATTCTACCACTTGGTAACCAAACATTCCCATCTCAAGACCACACCTATTCCTTCCAAAACAGTCTTCCAACTGGGAACATAACATCCCATCACGGCCACACCTCCTAAGCTTTCTCAACGATGCACCAACTGGGAACCAAACTTTCAAATGTATGAGCCGGTGGCCGAGGGTGTTCTCAATCAAAACCACCACACTTCAAGCAGGAGAGATTGATTAGCACCTTGATGGGACTTTGAAGGTTGTAGGAAATAAATGTCTGAATGTATATGTGAAAATATTTCTAGAGTGTTGAACTAAAGTGGGAATACACACCCTGGATATGGGTAGCATCATTCCATGGGTTAGAGTTCTAGACTGAACAGGAAGGAAAAAGAAAAAGCTAAGCCTTGATTGCTTTGTACGTACAGACTATGGGTACAAGGTATTCAACTGCCCCATGCTCCTGTTGCCATGCCAGCCCCCATCCCCAAAACGTGAGGCAAATCAAAACTTCCTCACTTAAAGTGTTTGTGTCAGATCTTGTGTTACTGCAATGAGAACAAATAACTACCGTGTGACTGTGGTGAGACAGTGCAGAAAGAACGGCAACTGCAAAATTCAAATGTGTGCAATTTGCTCTGCTCTGTTTAACATCGTAATCCAGCTACAGAAATGTGCAAAGTCTGGGGTTGGCTACTATGGATTAGGTAAGGGTTAGTAGAAACTCATTTTTCTAAAGAAAACTATTTTTTTAAAAAAAAAAAACGGTTTCTATTTGAGGGTATTGTCATGTGATGGAAAAAATATTACAAAATTGACTGCCTATGAAGGCATAAAGGAAGAGGATTAAGTGCACAAAAAAGACAAAACATCCCATAAAAGCAGGAGAATGCCTGGGATGCGCATGGGAGGGATCTCTAACAGTAGTTTTATCCGAGGAAGTATTAAGAGTCGGGTGGAAGATGCTAGAGTAGAGCATGCGAAGCGAGAAGAGCTGTATGAACGTTGTTCTCTACTAGCCAACATCGAGGTGTTGATGGAGATGGCTTAGAAAAATCCATACTTAAGTATTTGCGAACTATTGAATAGCTATTTTTTTAATGAACAAAAGCAGGTATCTTTGAACTAGTTTTACTTGGCTCATGCTAAAAATGACTGAATTTCCATTTGGATTTAAATGATGACGATGATGACTTTAAATAAATTGAGCCAGGTTTTATGTGTCTTGCATTTTTAACAAGTGGGGTATCTCATTGGAATGCACTGCCTTCTTGTTCCACATTTATTTTTGGAATTTAATAAGGAGCCTGTCATATCTGCCTCAAGGCTAAAAAACATCATGGGGGAAAATCCAAGGTACTGTCATGTTTGAGTGACATGGAGCCAATTTTATTTTATTTTCTTTTCATGATATGGGTTGTGGGGGATGGCTGAAATTAGCTGGTCTCAGTTCTGAAAAGACATGGCTAGACCATCTGTTCCAAAGACCTTGTGCTGGTTAACTGGCAATGACATTGCCCAGTGACATGTGTCAGGTGGATGTGACGCAGAGAACCAGTGGAGGATTTTCATTAACAAATTAATTCTGTGCGGTTTCCTGCAAAGCTCGTTGTCATGATAGATTCTGGTACCGTGCCACATATTTCCAGAAGCAGGTCTCATTACCTGAGAATCTTGGGAAGGTAATAACTGCTTTATTTCTCCTTTGTGTTCCCAGAGCACATAATTAACATACTGGCTCATTTAGCTCAACCCTCCATAGGATGAGGGTGTGCAAATACAATGGAGATTCAGATACACTGCCAAACATAATGGCTTCTGTTCTCAGCCATGAGCAGGAGACACTCTGCCATTTTCTGCTGCTTTCATTGGGGTTGATATTTAACCATGTTAACAGGTTTAAACAGGAATATCATTTTTTTTCTAAGAATTACTGTGGTAGTGATTGTCTACCAAAAGATGAACCATATACATGTGATTGAAACTGGGATATGTGTGTGAGTGTGTGTGATTGTGTGATTACATTTATATTACAGTTATATATTCACAGTTTAAATTGAACCATTGTATTTTAAGAATTTTTGAGTAACCCTGGAGTAGGTATTACAAAATAATCTTGCTGGTTTTTTTTAATTATAAAAAATGAGAAACTTGGTGAACCCATATCTCCGATATGTAAAAAAGATTGCATTATGTTCATTTTAATTAATAAGCTACTAGGCTAACTGGAATAGTCATTTCAAATATTTTCCTATCAAATGATAATTTAGAG
>NC_022010.1:76797790-76823289 GCF_000317375.1 Microtus ochrogaster
TGGATGACTTTTAACAATTTTCATTCTTTTTCTGTGATAAACACAATGATTAAAGAGAGCTTGAGGAGGAAGAGGTTTATGTCCTCATCTTACAGGTTTACCCATGAGGGAAGTCAGAACAGAGACTCTACCAGGCCAGGGACATGGAGACAGAAAGCGAAACGGACGCCATGGATTAGCACTGTTTAGTAGCTTACTCTGTGCTGCTGTTCAGCAAGTTTTCTCACACGGCCTAGGCTTCCCTGCCCCACCATGAGGTGGTCCTGTCTATAGTAGGATAGGCGGCCCTCCATCAATAAGCAATCACGAAAATTTCACAGAGATATGACCATCTGCCAGTGTGGTTTGAGCAAGTTCCTCGTCCCAAAAGTCTCTGTTTTTTTCCAACAATTAAAACTAACCAGTGAATAATGCTTTTCTATTCATAAATGCAAGAATTAATTTATTTGTTTGTAGAAAGCTCCTACCTTTAACAATTGGAATCTCCTGTCTATTGAATAAAAGAAAAAGAAACAATAACAAAAATCCAAAAGTTAAACTTCTTTTCAATGAGTCTGTGCCTTCTGAAGAGCAAATGATATAATCATAATTTTTTTCCTTGTATGTCACACCTCTAAAATAGGACTAGGGTTTAATTTTGGTGTGAAATTTGTGTGTGTGTGTGTGCACATACATGTATGCACACATGTGCATGTGTATGTGTGTTGCTAAGTAATGATAGAGGAGATGGATTATAGGAAATTTTATTCTGAGCTTGTATGACCACATACACAATAAACCATATTGTACTGACTGTCTCAATCCTGGCTTGTGTAAAAGATGCTTTTACAAGAGGCAAAGGTTTTAACAGGTAAGTATTGGGTATTATTTCAAAAAGAGCCCCAAGCTTCAGCATTCTTGAGGGAGCAGAAATCATGAGTACTCAGTTGACTCTTTTATAATCAACAGTGAACATTTTACTTTATTATCACATGAAATTCCAAAGTACTATTTTATGTCTCCTGAGAAATTCTAAATCTACAAAAAACAATATTTTTGTAGACAATAAATTTAATTTAAACAAATACCATTCCTTAGAAAGAATGCACCCTTTGATTACAGCTGCACTTCTTCTGAGTTTGCACAAGTTATCTTCTGGGAAGATAAATTTTTCAGTAAAAGATGTAGGGAGATTTATCAGTTGTTTGATTTCAATATTTATTGATTCCTAATCCTGTTATTACTTAACTGTCTACTGACAACCAGTGCTGCAGTGGGTGACCATATTAAATTTTTAAAAAAATTGTATGATAAATTCTCCAGAAGAAAAAATAGATCAGGGCAACTATTAAAATATCCCATTTTTAAAAAGAAATAAATTTATTAGTTAGTGGTTGTCTACCAAGTGATAAAGCATCTGTCACTTCTTCATACAGCTCTTCAAGGGGAAGCCGGAATCCCAGGCACAAAGAGAGATGGGTTACTTGGGAATACTATCTTTTCTGATAAGTTTGCTACAAATCTAAAATTTCTCTTAATATAGTCTGTTAATAACAGTAACAACAACACACACAAAGAAAACCTTATTATAAAACAAAGTTAAAAGCTTAAGGCCCAAAATACCAATTAATTCACTGTAAATGTTCTTCTTTTGAAAGATAAACATTTTATTTTATTTTAAAATAAAATGAAAGGGAAATTTTATTGCATGAATATTTAATTCTTTCAAAAAGTAGAACTGTGTTACCATCTTTCCTTAGAAACATGCAGTGTTTAGAGAGACACAGAGGCCAACCACCTTAAAGAACTTGACCAAGATGACTATGATATTCAACAGAGGGCACTGCCAATTGTGTTGGTGCTGCTACTGTGCACAAGCATCCTAGGATACAAGCTAAGAGCTAAGAAGCACAGAACAGAGACTTGTGGGTAGCAAGACCAGGCTCCGAGTCCTCAGTGGACATCTCTCAAAGTCCCTCCAGGTGGACAGCAGTTGCTTACGTTGCAATCTGTCGAAAGCTTAGAGCCCCTGAAGCACATAGTCCTCACATTAAAATTCTGACTTTAATGAATATTGAAAATGTGAATTCGGGAGGCATTTTATAATGGGAAATTTAGAAAACAATACTAAAAACTCATGAGGAAGCCAAACAAATATTTCTTTAAGTTGATTTTAATATATGTATTATATATAGTAAATATTATATATATACATATATATATATATATTTGTGTGCGTGTGTGTGTGTACAAAGGGTATTTAAAATCTAATGGGTTGAAGAAAATTAACTTCTTGGGGAATAATTCACCTAAAAGATACATGATATAAACTCTAGAGACAAATTTAGTGGTCAATGAACAACTTTATTCCAGACATATTTTTCTTTAAATCTTGTCTTTAGGATTTCTTTTCTTAGGACATACATATCCAAATACAAACCTAAAGTACTCTACAGCTGGAAGGACTCTAAATCTAATTGGGCCATGAGGATCACACAGTGTGAGCAGCATGTCTGCATCTGTTGAAAATGATCTTGAAGACACTCTAGTTTGCCAAAGAGAAAAATCAACAGATGTCACTAGACTGATGATAACATACTCTTCTGTCTAAATATTTGTACTGTTTCCATGAAAAAAAAAAGATTGGGGTTTACCCGGATAGAGGAAACCCTGAGAGTGAGATGATGCAGTAAACTAGAAATAATAAAGGAACGAACCAGAATCAGGAGTATAAATTGACTATTTGAAAACCTTTACTCTGGAATGTTTTAAATATATTTTCAGTGGGACATGATCCTTTCTGTGTTGCCAAGTTATCATACTTCGGGAATCTCCAGCCAGATAGTTACTTTTATGAAAGTATTCCATTGTTTTTTGCCTAAAAGAGAAAATGTAGTTCCTTTAGTGAATGAACAGTGGCTGTGGCAATCAATCAATGTGTTCATATTTTAGTTAATTCAGTATGGAACTTAGTCTAATATAATAGATTTTTTTCAGTAAGTAAACAGAAGACAAAGTCTTAGGCAGACTAAGTCATTAAAACATTTCTATTTTGCCTCTTTGAATTTCTGCTCACTTGAAATCCGAAAGCTAAAGCTCCAAGCTGATGGAGGAAGATCATTGGTAATAAACAAACTGCCTTGGCCCATTTTGATAGGCCATCCCTTAGGTGGGAGGAGTAGGCAGAACAGAATGCTGGGAGGAAGAGGAAGTGAGCTCAGACTCTCTGGAGAGAGGCCATGCTCCCCTCTCCCGGGATAAAGCAAGCTACCAGGTTGCTGAATCTTTCCTGGTAAGACCGGTGCTACACAGTTTATTAGAGATGGGTTGATCGGGATATCAGAATTAGCCAGTAAGGGCTAGAGCTAATGAGCCAAGCAGTGTTTAAAAGAATACAGTGTCCGTGTAATTATTTCGGGGCATAAGCTAGCAGGCAGCTGGGGTGCTGGGGACGCAGCCCCACCACTCCTATTACTACACCAAGCTAAAGACAAAGTTCGTGTGTAGGCTAAAGCAGGATGTTGATGTTGAGTAGCTTTTAGAATTGTTAGAAAAGGCAGGAGTACTGTCTACATTTAGAACTTGAGTTTTGTGAGAAAGTTTTTATTCCTAATAATTTTTTCATCCATGGCCAAGCAGTTAAAAGTAAAGGAACCCCAGATAAACAGTTAAAAACCACTCTGTTGACCTGGAGAGGCCTTTTCCCAGACTGCTCTTCCAGAGGACCTGGGCTCAATTCCCCGTACCCACATGGCAGCATGCAACTGTCTGTAACTCCAAGATTTGACACCCTCACACAGACATGCATGCTGGCAAAACACCAATGCATATAAAATAAAAATAAATAAAAAATTCAAAAATAAAACCAAAAAAAAACCCACTCTGTTCTGGACATTTATTTGCTTTGATTATTTGGCCCCTTTTTCCCTATTTTACTTGTACTACCTTTTGGCCAAAGAGAAAACTGAAGGTTCAAGTATTAAGTGTTTGCTTCTAATTACCACAAACAAACAAATAATAATAATAACAGAAGAAGAACAAAGAGCCCTCTCTTCTCTCAGAATGTCTGTAACTTTCCATTATATCTCAATTATCAGTATTGTGCACATAATATGCAGGTCCATGTGTGTGTATGTGTGTGTGTGTGTGTATGTGTGTGTGTGTGTGCGTGTTTTAGTTCAAATGTACTGAAATGCAAAGTTTAAAGTTCACTATTAAAGAGAATACCAGAGAAAAAATTCCAAGGATGCAGGAAAGTGACATTTATATTACAACCAATGTTGGGAGTTTGGAGTTTTCTCTTTATAAGGAATGTAAATGTCTCCCAATGGAATAGGAATGCAAATCTAGCATCACAGGAAATATGGATATTTGAAAAATTAGATCTGCTTTATATGACTCTAAAGAGTTAAGGGAATTTTTCATAAGAAATTGTAAAGTGTGATTTGTAAAGTATTACATATCAAAGAAACAATTTGACAAGTAAATGGCCATTTTAGACAATGAATATATTTAATCCCCGTGGTGGGGCCGGCGGGGGGAGGGGGGAGTCCCTGACCATGTGACCACAAATCTCTACTGCCACCTTGTGGGGATAAGTATAATTTGGACACAGATGCTGAGAAAATTAACCTGTGAATTGCTGGACAAAGATTATTTGTCGATGGCTAAACTCTTTAAATTCTGAATTAACAGAACAGGTAAGTTTGAGGAACATGACATCCATCTTCTTCCCATACTTTCAAGTTTTGATGTTATTAATTAAGGGATTCCTCATGTTTGGAAAGCAAAGTCATTATATAGACATCCCAGGGTTACAACTGAGTAAGAGTGGAACTGAGTCTCATCCCAGAATCCTTTGTGTTAAAAAAAAAACCACTGGGTTGAAGAGGACCCTTACCACTAAGAGAAATACATGGCTTTGCCAAAGAAAGTCCTATAATGGGAGAGAACCATAGCTCCCATTTAATTGGATACACTTTGTAAACTTAATCACAAACTCACTCCTTCCTAGGAAGGAAGAGATCTGTTTCATGTTGTAAATAAGCCTTGTTGACAGCACTGAGATTGAGGTTAAATGGTCATGTTAGCTGATGTTTATGTTTCCAACATGATCTGTTACTGATGCTCTGTATGTGTATAAAGCTGTGAGTCTATATGCTCACTTAGAGAAAGTCATCTACTGGACACAGCTGATCAGAGCTCCGACTTAGGCTTTTTGTCTTTAGGTGCGAGTGGCTATGGTGTATTAATTCTACTATCAGAGGTGGGGTAGACAGATCATGGTCCTATAATACTTTCAAAAGGGAAATTAAAATGGTGGATATTATATCAGCATACTAATGTTTCAAGTAGTATATATGAGCTACTTTTTAACAATCCAGAATGTTTATGATGTATATTTGTGCTACAAATATATGTCTACCATTGACAGGGAGTGTAACGGGTGAAGAATTTGTAGTCTTTTATGCATGGTGAGCATGATGGTACCATCAGAGATAATAAAAATGAATGACAGTAATCAAGGCTCCATGCCCTTCTCAATAACCCTCTGTGTGAAAACAGACAATTTATCTATTCTGTCCAGCAGTAACACCTTGACATCTAACATTTCATCTGAATTATAGACGGGAGGAGACATTGTCATTTGCCTAATATAGTGCTGTGTTTATGGAGAATACCAAAGACAAAATTGCAAACAGGAGAACCTCATGTGACTCGAGCTGGTACTTAAGAGGATGACGGCAAGGATCCAGAGAATGGCAAAAAAAGAAAAATAAAATCAACTCCAGCCAGGGCAGAATAAACCAGTGATTTTTACATGAATTATTACATCGTGCCCTTGGCAATTTCCTAGGAAACTTTTAGAGCCTGTTTTGAGAAGTGGTCCCTGAATGATGTCTTAACACAGCTCTCCTAATAAAACCCTTCCTCAACAGCCACTCATTAGCTCTCATGGTTTGTGCTAATCAACAATTTCCATCCTTCTTTCTGGGCACCTGACAATTCACCCTCTACATCATCTCCCATATTGCAGCAGCAATGTTACTGCCAAAGACCAGAGGGAGGGTTCGTATTACTTAGGTGTGTTGTTTCTGCAGACTCTCTTGGAGACTGTCTGTTGTCGATAATTAAGAGCTATCAAAACACGTGGATAATTTACACTTGGTAATCTAAAATGAGGGGCCCTGTGATCCCAGCTTCTGTTTTATTATTTAGAAAGACAAGGTGCAAAAGCAAGGACCTAAGCAGACCCTGTCTGGCAAAGCCTGGATTTTTATCAAGCAGGCTGTAGCCCAAAAGCTGAGGAGCTAGCACAGCAGGCATGAGCCAGGCAGAGCAGGTGTGGGCTGGGGAATGGCCTTTATGGCTGGGATGCTTCACAGAGCAGGTGGAGCATTGAAAAGTTCTTTTGAACACCAAGATGAGGGGACCTGGCAAGATTTAATTGGCAAGCTGTTGTAATCAAATGTAGAATCCATGAAAACAGGCATGTGTTTCAGACATTAGATTGGAACTAGAACTCTGTTTCCAATGTGAGGATTGCTAGACAGAGTAATAAATCATTATGTGTTGATAAAAAAGAAACATGTTCATTAAAATATGGTTAGTCTTAGACTATAGATGTAGCTCAGTGGTGCTGCTCTTCCCTAGTGTGTGTGTGTGTCCATAGGTTCTGTTCTCAGTATCAGTGAAAGACCTACAAATGCTCATCAAAAAGATGGAGTCAGTCTAGTCTATATGTAAATGGCATACAATTGATTGAACTGGGATTTTTCAGTAATTCTAGCCCAGGATTAAAAAAAAAACTGCCGAACTACTGTGAATTTTTTTTAGAGATTTAAGATTGTTTTCTCTAATTTATGCTTACACAATAAAAGAATAGGTTATAGCTTAGTTTATTGTTCATAATCCAGTGTTCATTAGTGGTATTACGAGCTAAGACCAATAATACAATTGAAAAGGAAAATGGGTACTAATAAACAATAATGCTGTAAAATCCTTTGGATTTTTGTCAGGAACAGGAAAATTTATGTGAATTATTCTAATAAATAAAATGCTTTTCTGTTCTTCCTTTTTGCCATTTCTTTTGTTAAAAAGTCTTGACAAGAATCTGGGGTGATGTTACTTGTGTGAAATGTCTTATAGTGTAGCCTTTGGAAATGGCACCGCTGTGATGACCTGTATGTGATACAGCACCTGTGAATGACAGTGTCCCAGCAGGTCACAGAAACACTGCCACAGAAGTGAGCAGAAGGAAGGATGTAGGTCAGCTTCCCTGGTGTGCGTTCAAGTGGAAGCGTAGCAGGAAATTTTAGACTAACCTTGAAGTTAGAGGCAGAATCACCGCTGGAGTGCATTATCTACAAAGTAATGTGTGAAGGAACTGGAGAGAAGAGACATTGTTCCTGGAGAAGGTTAAGTTTCTCTTAGTTTTTATGCACTTAACTGTCTCTTGGTTTTCTGACCCTTAGAAGTGAAAGCATGATGATCACTTTTCTCAGAGGATGTTGCGAAGGACAGGCAAGAATTTTAAGCGTTTTAGATTTCTTCTTTGGTTGGTCAGCCATGAACTTCTTTAAAATTCTATTTATCATCAAAATATAGCAGGAGCTTCTTAAATGACCTTCAATCTATGAATAAACTAATACTGTCTTCTTCATGGCCAAGGTCTGGTTGTTTGGAATTTATTCCTTTTATCTGTATGTCCACCTTTAGCTAGTTATCCAATTTCTTCAATCAAATTGCTTTCAGGACAAATTTTCCATCAATCCAAAGTGCAAGGAATTATCCTCACAAAGAGAGATATCAATGCCAATCCTCTCTCTCTCTTATGCTAGCCCCCTCCGTTTACAATCCAGCTCTGCCCGGCTCTGTTTAACTTGATAAGCCTCTCTTCGCAATGGGGACTTTACTTCCTTCGAAAGGAGATCGCTGATACTCTCTTCAGATTCATATATGATTTCACAATTCTTCTTGGAGTTACTATAAACTTATCTCTGTTCTTATGGTCAGCAGTTTCTACACTTATCTCCTACACTCTGGTCTGTACCCTCTACCAGTCTGCACGTTCTTTGAGATGAGAACTATAGGTGGTCAGGGCTCCGTAAATAGTCAGTAATACATACAGGATTGCCTTTCTAATAAAATCATAATGGACTTTATTTGCATGTCTCCTATTTCTAGGACAATGCCTAGACTTCAATAAAGCTCTAAGAAAGTTCTGGTTGACTACAAATGGTATGGATTTAAAAGTGAAAGTAGTTAATAAAGGATCGTGTCCCAGATAACAGCTATAGCTGAATGGACGTACTAGAATTTGAGCTAATGACGAAAAAGAAAATAGAGAATAGCTAAAGGTTAGTATTTAGAAGCAAGTAAAATAAAGAGCAGGAACAACAAAAATAGATGATTTCACACTGGCTGCTGTGCTTCAACAAATGGCTCTCTGTAATCTGAAAGTTTACCTTAGCATTTCAACAGCTGAGAACAATAAAGGGAGAAAGAGGTATGAAAAATTACATGCCGTTCTACAATCACTTCCAGGCTCTGTCTGGGTGCTCCATTGCAATGTTTCAGATGGTTCCGTTTGACCCCAACCTCCAGCTCTTCCAGCCTCAGTACCAATATTTATTGCCACATATGGGCCATCCATGGCAGCTGCAGCATCCAGATGCCAAGCCTTGGAATGTGCTTTTACGGCTGCACCATCTGGGGCTCTGGCCAGCCTTCTTTATTGTCTCTTGAATGTTTACACTAATAGCTTTGCTGGGCCTCGTTACTACCTGTGGGACACGCGGAGGGTCGGGCTCTTTACGAGATCCTCTTGTTCTGGTTTGAATTCGCCTTGAGACGACTTGCATGCTATTAACTTTTTCCTTCTGATATATCTACTGCGTCCTGCAAAGGTGATAAAAGAGGTGACTATTGAAGCCAGAAAAAAAAAAAGAAGAAGAAGAAGAAAGGAGAGCTGTTTTTACAACGATGGGTTAGGATGTCATTAAGCACTCCATCTGTGGATCTGAATAAATATGAATGTCTTATATATGATACTATTTTGCAGATGTATCACTGTAATATAAGTAATATCCCATTTTCTGCCCAACATATCAAAATAGCATACTGATCTAAAATTAAAGTTTTAGTTCTCCACATCACAAATAGCAAGTTCCTGTGAAACTGTGAAGCATAGAGGTTGAAGGGGGTCTTCTAGGCAATCAATGGGCTGAGTTGTTTGAAGATTCACTCACAAGTTGATAGAGCATTTGTGATCTTTAGAACCATGATTTAAGACATTTTACAAAAGCAAGTCAAGGAGTTTTACTACTTTGAACTGCAATAGGCTGCTTTTTATTAATGAAGCAACACAGCACAAAGAATTGAGATTCAGATCAATCAATAATTTAGGCTGCTAGATCTAGAAAGGAGAAATGGCTCTGGGAGTTTTATTGGCATTTCCAAGGTCACCTAGTATACAGCTTCAGAGTCAAGGAAAAATGAGCTTTATGTGATTATTTGGTGACTTATACTCATGATGGGAGAGTCAGCAGTAATAACTGAGTGCCTAGATAAATGGAATTGCTTAGGAATTGAGCAGCATCTGTGCCTAGACAATGATCCCATCCTTTCGAGATGGCATTTTGTAGGGGTGTGGGGCAGGACTGCAGTCAAACTTGACCACGAAAAACAGTGTAGTGAACCTCTTTGAGGTACCTCCTTGTTGGCTTAGATCATGAGGTAGCAGATGCGTCCTGCCCAGAACTAGTGACAGCATGAGGTGCTCCTCGAAGCGCTGTTTCTTATAGGCCTGTCACAAGTCCAGGGTAGTGCATCAGAATGAAGAAAGCGTTTGGGAAGGCAGGTTTCTTCACTTCCTAACTCTATTTGTTATGCAGCAGTAGAGCTAAGGTGATTTGCTTTACATACAGATTTGGGAGAGAGACGCGTGATGTGACTGTTGTGGGTGCCAACGGCAGAATGGGAAATGCACCCGAGTACAGAGAAGCTATTTGTCAGGTTTTATGGTGACTTAAAAAACAACTAAAGTTAGATCCAAGGAGAAAATATTTTTCCAAAGACAATAAAAATATTTCTGTCATTTTTGATATTATAGTATAATTGCATCATTTCTCCCTTCCTTTTCCCCTTCTAAGCCCTCTCTTATACCTTTCCTTGATCTCTTTCAAAATCATGGACTATTTTTTCATTAATTTTTGTTACATATGTATAGGCATATGTATATGCATGTATATGCATACATATTCTTAAATGTATTATTCTCAGTCTGTACAATGTTACTTGTACTTATATTTTCACCTCTGACCCCTTGGCATTGGATAACCAATTGATGTGTTCTTCTTTTGAGAAGACTATTTCTTTTGCTCTAAGCAAGTCTTAGTTTTTTGTACTTTTTGTCACAGCTCATTTTTGACCAAAAAAAAAAAATCCTATAATCTGTTGTTGGTATTCTGAGAAAATAACATAAAGGTATGGTTTTGTTGCACGTCTCCTTTATTCTAGTGAGTTTCTGGTTTCATGCTTTTTTTTTCTTAAAGGAATTACTTATTTTTATTTTCAGTGTATGTGTGTGTGTGTGTGTGTGTGTGTGTGTGTGTTTGTCACTCCCTGTTAGTGTATATACAAGGGGTTTTCCTGCACACATGTAAGACAGAAGAGAGCTTCAGCCCCATGCCCAGGAATGGAAGTTACAGATTGTGAGCAGCCTCGTGTGGGTGCAAAGACTTAAATGTGGGTCCTCTGCAAGAGAAAAATTTGCCATTAGTGACTGCCTCATCACATGGCCACAGTCGCAAGTTAGTGTTTTATAGATGAAGATATGGTTTATTTAAAAAGCATGATAAAAAGATTATTCATATGCTGGCAACAGAATACATAAATATACAAATGTAAGTGCTCATAAGTGCAAACATGTATGTATTCAGGCATCTCTCTTTGTGTGTGTGTTTTCTGTTCATAGACTCATTACTTTGGGAAGAAAATCAATATAACTATAGTACAAGTATTTACCTTCTCTGTAGATAAAAGAATACATTTCTGATTTCATCACTTAGGAAAAAAGAAGAAGTTTAACATATTGTGAAAGGACCTGAAAATGGGGGCTAATTCTTAAATCCCTTGGAAAGCACTGATTTAAAGCAGCCCACTTAGGGATTACTAAATTTAGTGTTTATATAAGCATTTTCCTTTCAAAAATAAATATTTAATATAGTGCTGATGTTAGATACAAAAATAATGGCAACTCTTTCACTTTATAAGGTAACCAAAGGGAGTCCTTGAGATGAAGCTCAATCTGATGTCTTTCCAGTGAAGCCATCGGTTAAATGTGGAAGATGATGTCTCAGGACTGAAAAACACATGGAATGATGCTTCTCTTTTGCTGCATTTACAAGTTGATGTTTTGCAGACTGAGAAAATAGCATTACTGAGGAGCTTAAATTGCTTGAGACTTATGGGGAAAGATGAAAGTAGTGAGTTAATTGACCAATTGGAGCCAGTGTTTATTGCATAAAGTACTTACAAGTGGGTGCTTGTGATGATAGCTGTACTGGGAGTTCTGCATTCACAGCGAAGGCACATTCTCTTCAGAAGAATCTTTGCATGGACCTTGGCTGTGCATCACTGTATGCAATATATTGTTCCACAAGAGAGCCCTCGGGACACCCATGGAAAGGCTACCGTTAAGTTAAACCTGAAAGACAATATAACACACACACTGGAAGTAGATAAGGATACCCCCTCCATGAACACACACACTATTTAATGTATATTAAAATATTCAGAAAAAAATATTTTTGAAAATACTTAAAAGCAATTTGGAACCTCATACATATGTTAATCATTGTGATTTAGGACCATAAATCACAGTTAGAAGATCACAAAATAAATAGTTCTGATCCATCTTCAACTCCCAGGGATCTTAATAAATCTTCGGAGATGAGATGAGGTTGACAGTGATCCCAAAGCTAATGACGATAACAATGATGGAAGTGATAATGGAGGCTATCGCTAACCTTTGTTGCGTCTTAACTGTGAATTGGGTGCTCCTTTCTATACTCCAGTGCTCCACTCATTGAACCCTACAGCACTTGTACCTAACCCCCTTTTATACACAAAACAAAGGCTAACTTGTCTAAGGTCAAGCTTCAACTAAACGGAAGATTCTGTTTTCAAAATGCTAGTGGAATTCCTTGAAACTCAGTGGGAGCAGTTGAAAATATGGTTTGTGTCATCATCAGATCACGTATGATTTAAGAGTGTAAATTACAGAGTTATGAAAAGATACCATGCCAAATAGGCAAAGCTCAAAGAGGCAAAGATAACTTTCAAGCCTGTTCCTGAGATTGGATGTCACAAAGCTAAAATTCAGTCTCCAGACGAAAGCAGCGGCAAACAACACTTAAGTGAATGCCAATGGCCACGTTCCAACAGAACTTTCTTACGGACTCTAAAATGTTGAGTTTCATTCTATTTTCACTTGCCACAAAATAGTCTTCTTATACCTTATAAGAGTGTTTGCGTTAACATGTGTGTAAAGTGTTTACATTAGAGTGTAAAAGCCGTCCATTAGTGGGTGAAGTGAAAGACAAACTAGAGCATCTATATCTCGTCTTAAAAAGGAGGAAACCTCTAGCATGCATGGCAGCTCACACCTGTAATCTCAGCATTCTGCAGGCTGAGACAGGAGGGTCTCTATGAGCTTGAGGCCAGCCTCAGCTATATACATAGCAAGACTTTGTCTTAACAAATAGAAAGAGAGAAGTTTTCGTGATGACTGAAGACATTGTTCTCACCGGAACAGACGGGGCACATAAGAGCCACTGTGTGATTCTGCATCAAGTGCATAATAACAGTCAAAAGAAAACAAAGGAAAGTGGTGGCTAGGGGCAGAGGTACAGGAAAATATGGAGCTGGCTTTGGGTGTTTTGATTTTCAGTTTTTTTTCATACAGAATAACTTGTTCTAGCACTGACAAAAGCTGGGTTAGCGATTACTGTCATTTTTCTAATCTAGTAGCATCCCCGGATGAGGAAAGATACTGGGTAGGTGTTCGGACTCTGGTTTGAGGTGTGGATCTTCTGAGTTCTTACCTGCGGTACCTTCAGTGACCTGAACTTTCAAAGACCCTTCCATGACCTTCCCCATGAAATGGACACAATAACCATAGTGTTTTAGTGTAACGTTCTTATCAATACCTGAGACAGAACAAATCATATATAAGTCGAGCTTTATCGTGACTTATGAGAAAATGGGCTCAGACAAATATAATGTGTTAGAATTAAAAAAAATGGTATTTTTTTCTTCAAAAAGTTTACAAAATTTTTGAATGTTGTTGCGATAATAGAAGTGTTCTCCTCCATACATAATCCATTCTGTGTGACTGCTCTTTCCCCTGAATACCTGAGTCCACCCCACCATTTGCTTGAATGAATTTTGAGAATAGTTCTAATGTCCCTAAGAAGTCATCTTCACTCAGTCAGTATCAGCCTCATCCTTCAAAAGAATGCTAATTTTATACTTTACTGTAGATTTCCCCATATTGAAAAGGCCTCTGCCAAATGGGAAGAGAAATATTCTTCAGGAGCTCAACTGGATCCTGGAAAAAGAATGTATGTTTGTGTGGTCAAGATCTTTCCATCATTGTGAACAATCTTCTAGAATCACATATAATTATTCTAGTTATTTGCAGCATATAGTTACACATGCAGGAAGAGAAAATGATTTTACCCTTCACTCCTCTACTACTCTCTGTGTCTTTCATATTTTTGTTACATGATTAGCACATTAGAAAAGTTGGAATAGAAAATACCCTGCCCGGTTAAGTGTTAATAAATGAAAAGTTTTGTTTAAATGGTCAGTGTAGCTTTTATTACAATGGCATAGAAATTACAGTATTTATTTAGGCATAGAACTGCAAAATCACTTTATTCCTGCTCTTTAAAGGTATATCTTGAACAAATAGAAAACTGTCTAGATTGATGATTGTCCTTGTTTCCACTGATATTTTGAATGTGGCTACTTTTTCTGATTAAGCCATCAGTAATTGTTGTAACTCAAAAATCTTTTTTTTCTAAAGCGTTCCTAAAATTTATTTACAGTTCCTTCTTTATCTCTGTGCCTTGAAAAAAAAAAAACGGTAGGCAATGCAGTCTACAGTTGTATGTTCTCAGTGAGAAAATAAAGCGTCCTTGCCTAGATTACACAGGATGAGAGAAGTAGACAAACAGCGCTGTTTGCTCATGTCCTCTCCTCTTTCCATTAGTCTCCAGGCTCCTGACTCCGTGAGGTGCAGGCCATTAGGGGATTGATCCTGTACAAGAAATATCATCTGTTTTAATATTGGATGCTTTTTACAAGTTCATGTGCTTTGATATAATTTTAATAAGTGTATCATTCCTTGCTTTTCAATTGTGAGAGATGATACAAAAGTGAAAAGGTACACTTACAGAAATGAAATGAAAATAATAAATAAAGCCCACTTCCATTCCCATTATTCTACGTCATGCTCCTGGAGACTTCAATCTCAATATGATGTTAATAGAACCATTAGATATGATTCATACTATACATAAGACACTTCTATTGACAATTCCATCGTGACCAGGGGTCAACAGATCCATTACAATGCAAATCTTACTGTATGCTTTCCATCTAAATCAAAAGAATTCAGCCTTGTGTCCAGTCTAATACGTTTCAGGAACTGGAGTCCAATCTCAGAAGTGAAGTACACATCTGTGTTTCTCATACTAAATCATGCGGGTGCCTATTTGCTCTCCATTTAAAAGGTAACTAATTAAGTTTTACATCGATAGGCTACTTTAGAGTATTTAAGGAAACACACAAGATTTATGGGAATCTATGTTTGCCCTTTTACTGCATATCAACCCCAAAGAGGAATTTCTTCATATCTAGCTCTTTTTTCTTCACCTACAAGATTTGCATAACCAGGATATTGTCCAAAATCTACCTGATTTAGTCTTATGACCTATGCAAAAAGCTGAAGTTTTCTGCTAGTTTTCCAGATAAATCAAAGGACAGCTCATTAGACACAAGGATTTCTTTTACCATTGTCTTCTCCACTATTTTTAAGGACATCTATTATTAAGGACATCTTTCTTTGCCTATTTTCCCCAAACTCCTGGTTTCCTGTGGAATGTTGCTACTCTTGATACCTAGAAAGCACGTTGGAAAAAAAAAAAAAACCTCTCCTTGACATGGACACTCAACTACTCTGGCCTTTCCAAACTGCAGAAGGTCTTGATCTCTGTAACCCTTCCCTTACACATTTGCATTCTTTTCCTTCTTGAACTGTACTTCTGCTCTGTATGTCCCTGTGTCACAGAACTGCAAGGACTTGTTGGTACAGATGACGCTGAAGTGGCTGAGAGAGTTTTATCCATGCCCACAGTGAAGAACATTCCCTCCTGTCAACTCCAAGACTTTGCATCTTATGGTTTTCTTCCCTTTACACATCACCTTTCCTGGAAAGTTGAGCAATGGTAGACTTTATATCAGGCATTGTTGCGTATAAGCTTCTGTTCCTTTCTTTCTCATTGTTTATTACAGATAAATCCCTTAATCTTGCCTAATCCTTAATTTTTCTTTCCATAAAATACTGGTAATGGTGACCTGCATTAGAAGATTATACTAGGAAATCAATGAAATGATTTAGGGCAAGGTCACACTGCCCTTTCTAAGTACACGTTCAAACATTTTATTAACTTAATGTATTCTTTATGTCTTTTCTTCCCCTTTCTTCTTTCGCAAAAGCCCACTATTGTGCAAATATTTTTAATTAAGTGTTCCATTAGCCAATCAAATGGTTACAAGTTGTTGGAGTTCTCTGTAGTTATTTATTTCTCTAGTGGATGCATTTCTTGTTATATAACAAGTGTCACCCTTATTGTCACCTTTTGAGAAGTTCATTGTTGCATTCACAACACTTTATAGAGTTTTCTATAAAGACACTGAAGTGTAAAAGTAAGAAATTATTCACTGACTATGACCATTGAGTTGAAACACAAAGCAGAAGAGCTAGGAATCAGTTTTATATACAGCTCAAATGTGTCTTGAAATTTGTTTTAAATATTCTCTATTTATCCAGGTAGGTCTAAAAAAATGTACCAGTGCCTTAGTGCCTAGAGTCCTAGTTAATAAATGGAGAACATCAAAGATCCACAAAATACATTTCTAGTACATTTTTAATGATGCTAAGGCATCAAAGAGCAATATAACAGAAATGGTGAATTTTTTTAATTTTTATTTATTTTTTTTATTTATTAAAGATTTCCGTCTCTTCCCCGCCACCACCTCCCATTTCCCTCCCCCTCCCCCAATCAAGTCCCCCTCCCTCCTCAGCCCAAAGAGCAATCAGGGTTCCCTGCCCTGTGGGAAGTCCAAGGAACCACCACCTCCATCCAGGTCTACTAAGTTGAGCATCCAAACTGCCTAGACTTTTACAAAGCCAGTACGTGCAGTAGGATCAAAAACCCATTGCCATTGGCGATGAAAGGAGACAGAGACAGAAATGCTGAATTCTTAAAATGCTTGAAAAGTTTTATGCTCCCAGTTCAGTTTCTCATGAGCATCCTGACAAGTCCCACTTATGTTTCAATTTGTATCTAGAAAATAACTCAGTTCATAAAGAGAGAGAGAGAGAGAAATGCATATTTGCAAGAATTAGCATTTTTATCAGTGGGTTGGCCCAACGGTGGGAGGGAATTCCAGTGTGGAAAAGATGGGTCACCGTATGGGGCAGAAGTGAACAGGAATAAATAAAACAGTTTATTTGTAAGTGGGACTGATCCTTCTTGCTTGTGCATTAGTGCTTGGCTACAAGAGAGTAGTAATTTATTGATGCAGATGGCTATGTAAAGTGCATGCAATTTGTGAGGGGGCTTGACCCTTGACTGATAGGCCATATGTTGTAAAGCCCTAGGGGTGTCATTTGCCTTCGCTCTCTTCCTCTCTCTGCCTCTGCACCTATGGTCCTTGTACAATCACCACATATTGAACTATAGACTTACTAACTCCCCCAATAAATCTCCAACTAATGGCTCACAAAGGCCACAACTTAACCCTTTCTACACAACAGACCATATCATTCTACATCATGATCACTTTCACTAAAATAGAAGATAAATATTATATGACCTGCTAGAATAGGCAAGCAGGTTGTTGTAAATCCCACTGGGCATTCGCTAGATTTGGGTAGAGTAAGGTGGCTTTCAGCTTGGTGAATTATATTGTCATTCTTGCACCAGGTGAAATGGCAGTTTTCTTATAACGTCATTGTTAAACATTGTTAGTATACCATACTGGGAAAATATTTAATGCTTTCTATCTAGATTTTTTGTGGCATTCTTCTTCCTTTATGCATACAATAGAAAGTATATGTTCAACAAAAACTCATGTTTTTATGTTTTATGTAGAAATTGTTTATAGAAGTGTTAGGGAATTTGTTTAGAAGTATAGCTAAAAACAGTACGTTTTTAACACTCACTGTGCCCTGATTTTCCAACATTGAATTTCATGCAAATGCTTTGCATCAGGAGCCTGCGAAATCAAGGAAACCACAAGAAAACTCATAGAATCAACTAACCTGGGATTATAGGGGCTCACAGATCTGAACCGAAAACTAGGAATCCTTCATGGGACTGACCTAGGCACTCTGCATATATGTTATAGCTGCATAGCTTATTCCTCTTGTGTGAGTCCTAGCAGTGGGAATATGGGCCATCTCTGGCTCTTTTATTGGCTTTTGGTACCCTCCTCCTCATATTGGGTTACCCTTCCCGCCTTAGTACATGAGGAGATCCTTAGTCTTATTGCAACTTGATATGACATGTTATGTTGATCTCCATGGAAGACCTGCCCTTTTCTAAACTGAAACAGGAAGGGTGGATTGGGGGTTTGGAACAGGAAGGGTGCAAGGGAGAGACTTGGAGGAGAGGAGAGAGGGGAAACTGTGGCTGGGATGTAAAATAAACACATAATAATATATACATATATACATACATACATATATTTATGTGTATGTGTATATATAAGTAATTCTCAACTGTAACACTGAGGTCTCATTGTTAGGTAGGCAGAGTCCTATACACTATCTGAAGTAGAAGTTATGACACTAAGAGTAGAATAACTTGGGTATTTCTAAAATAATACATATCTATAGTATATTATGTGATATTGACACAAGAAGTATACTTCATGCAGTGTTTAAGTTAATGTGAATATAGAGTGTCCTCAAACATTTATACCTTCTTATTGTGAAGCAGAGCTTTCCTGTTACATTTTTAAACAGGCAGTGTTTTCATAGGTCAGTTGGTCATATGTATGTTTGTACACAAATACTTTCCTGTCTATCACTTAGTATCCATCAAGCAACCACTTTCTTCTCTTGTAGAGTAACCACTTTCCTTTATCCATTTTGGGGTACTTGCAAGGTTTGACAACATCTTTTGAACTCTTGGAAGCTTTGACAACTGTCAAAGATGCATCTAGTTCTATCAAAAATTTAAGAGTGGCAACCCCTAGGTTGGAACTTCATTTTTCCAAGGCATAACACACAGGCTCAAAGAGAAGTAAACAATGAGTATTGTTTATACTTTGTGTCTGTGTAACAGGTTTCCCATAAAACAATTCCTCTTCTGTATAGTCATTGTCTACTATTCACTGTGGGCTGGGAAGAGCAGGCACTGGTGGAACTCAACTATGAACCCATGATAAGTTTCATATAGTAGCCTTGATAATCATTTATCACCATGTTTTAAATGCGTCATTTTAACCAGTTTTCATTCTATTTCACTTGTATTAAATAGATTTTTTTCTATGCAATGATGATTTCCACCTATTATAATAAAGTCTCAGCTCTCCGGGGTAATCAACAGGAAGTGACAGGAAGGTAGACACACTTATGTGTGTTAACATTTTCTTTTTTGAACCACTGTTTTTATCAACAAGGACAACTAATGTAGAAAACATATTAAAATATGCAAAAAGAGAAATCAGAGGACACGCAATGCAGCCAGAGTAAATCAGCAGAAACAAGCCATGCATTGACAAATGAGTGTCAGTAATTTAAACATGAATTCTTTAGGCTCTGATACATCACTTACCACATGGGCTTTTCTTTGGCATTGGGCACTCAAGCATTCATTGAGAATTCATCCACAGGTCACAAGGAAACAGAGGGCCCAGAAGTCTCTAACATGATCCTTTCAGATTCCTTAATTTAAGGAATCCAATGAAAGCCTTGGTGACAAAGGTTTATCCAAGATAAGGGGTCAGTATACGTGCCAATAAAGTTCTAGTTCAACTTCTTGTAGAAAGCAAAACAATCATGTGTAATTAGTATGTCTGGGATAGATAATAATCTAGCTTGTGCTAATGATATCTTGACTCTGGTTTATCAAGAGAAAAACTTGATAATTTTCAGCACACATATCAAGGGTTCTTTTCCCTAGAAGAATATGTTTGTTTCCTAAATTAAATTTCAGTAGCCGGAATTAATTGTTTCTATTTAAAAATAAGCTGGAAATAACATGGAAAATATATTGTTGATTGTAAAATATTTTCTATTTAAAATTTAAATATATCAGTCATTGACGTCTGAAACATTTCAAAATAAGAAATAATTCATCAGTTGCATTTATCAAGCTGATTTAATAGAATTGAAGATTAAGAAAACTGTTTTCTTCTTTTGACCCAAGCTTCACACCATGTGCCTTTAACTAGTTCTTCTGTTAATGTTCATGCACCCCTTAGAAGCATCCAACATACAAACCCTTCATGTAAGAACATGCAGTTCAATAACATTTTATCACTGAAATTCTCTTTGCTCAAATTGAACAGATACATATCAGTAGATCAATTTTTTCTACTGTGTGACCTACAACTACGAGTGAACTTGTTGCCAACAGTGTGATAAGCTGACACATCTCGCAACACCACTCTTAATAACAAAATAGTAAAGTCTCAGTGTTTGCCCCATCTCAAGCAGTGCAGTTTGCCTCTCCCATCCGAGGTTTACCTGGTTTTCCATTGAGTTATAGTATTCAATAAGTTCATTACAATTCTTTAATGTTAGATTCATGACTTAAAATTATATGGGATGCAAATAAGAAAACATACTCATTGACTGACAAATGAAGATTTCTAGCTTTTTTTTAGTAATAAGTACAATATTTATTTTTGTGAATATGGCAAAAATTCCAAAATATGTAGTTATTTAAGATCTACATGGAATGAAGACTAGTTTCTTAAGACTACTTTTGGCCATTGTTGAATGTGATAATCTTGTTTTGCTTACACACATACACACACATACACACACACACACACACACACACACACACACACACCCCACCACCACCACCACCACACACACACACACAGTTTTTTTAGAATTTTGCATTCTTTGATCCAGTGTTCTCTAATGTGATAGTTATTTTGGTCCTTTCATTTGACACAATAACTGATCAGATATTTTCTGAACATCTACTTTGACATAGATGTTGAAGCAACAACATTGAACTGAATTATGTTTCCTGCCTTGAATAATACTATGGTATGTACACTGAAATATTTTATTGAACATCGTCAATATTTATATACTGGTCCCAAAATAGGCCATTATGGGAAGATGTCTAAAAAGAGAAATAAATACATTGCTAAAACTATATACTAAATGGTATGAAATAATTGGGGCCGGGTGGTGGTGGCGCACACCTTTAATCCCAGCACTCAGGAGGCAGAGGCAGGCAGATCTCTGGGAGTTCGAGGCCAGCCTGGTCTACAAGAGCTAGTTCCGGGACAGGCACCAAAGCTACAGAGAAACCCTGTCTCGAAAAAAAATAATAATTGGGGATACACACATATATTTTTAGATGGAGTCTCACCATTAAGCCCTAGGGGATTGGAACTTCTTATCTAAACTAGGCTACTCTCTTATTCACAGAAATCTAGCTGTTTTTGCCTCTACCCCTAAAGCACCAGGATTAAAGGCCTTCACTACCAGGACAGGTCTATATGACCTTTTGAGAACATGACAGCCTTGTTGGCAGACATTTTTTTCCACCTGCCAGTTCCCACAAAAACTACATGGAGACTCAATATTAATTATAATATTCTACTGATAGTTCAGCCTGTTATTAGTTAACTCTTACATTTTAAATTAAGTCATTTTTCTTATCTACCCTCTACCACCTGGTGGTACTTTCTTTCATAAGGGCACATTCATCTTGCTTTTTTTTTGTGTCTGTTCATGACTCCTGAGACTCCACCCTTCTTCCAAGTGTCCTGTCTTGGTCTCAAGCCTATACCCCCTGCCTAGCATACCAGCCAGTCAGCTCTTTTTATTAAGCCAATCAGAAGGCATCTTGGCAAAGACACATCTTCTCAGTGTCCAAAAAGATTATTCCATAACACAGCACGCCCTGAGAGAAGTGAGTTTTTCAGGCATTAATAAAAATAGTTAGAAGAAACAGCTGAAGGACTACAGAACCCCAGTCCTGATGAAGGTGATAGGTATAACCGAAGTGGTCATCCTTAGTATACTTTCCTATTTCCTTACCCAGCACAAAGTTACAGGTAGACTAATAGTGACATTGATCATTTTTTTTCATACAATGGACAACAAATACAAAGGAAATAAAACTGTAAGAAAAAATCTCTGAGTGCTTCTGGAGTGTATTCTGGTGTTCTTTGTTGGTTTGGGGGAAAGCTAAGATTGCATATTACTGAAAATCACTGTAAGCAAATTTAGATGTCCCCATGGGCCCTGACTTTACCTTGTTATGTTGTTTCATTGTTTTAAGATGTTTTTTTCTTATGGTTAACCAACCACCTCTTCATCTTCAGCACAAGTTCTTGCAGCAAGTGGCTTCCAGTGTTATTTTTAGCGTGTCTATTTGAGTGGAGAGTGACTGGGGATTTCTGCCTGCTGCCTGAATCCACTTCCCTGCAGAGTATAAAAGGAAGCACTTACACTTGGGCCTTTCATTTGCCTGAGGAGCACACTGCAAACATAGCACAGGTGGCTACAATTTTACACTGCGTGAAGGAAAACACTATTTTCCTTCCTCCTCTTTTTGTTTGGCTTTTTTCAACCCATAAAACAGAGAGTGGGAGCATGCAATGTTTAAATTGATCAACTGATGTAAAGTCTTTTCAAACACAAATCTAAATTGTTTGTAATCAAAATGTAAAATTGTTGGTAAAGACAAGCAATTCCTAAACACACGAGTCAAGTTCACATAACCGTGACAACATTGTCCACTACCATTTGTTGCAAGCACATATTTATCTTAGTCTGTCATTTTGATTGATATAAGGTGTTGTTTTTCTAAAAACAGTCCCTACTTGAGGCACATATTTTGTCAATTTTAAGTCAGAGTCTGTTCTTGTAGAGTACTCTTTGATTATTATTATTGTATGTATATAGGATCTGTGGGGTGGGAAGGGAGTGAGCATACCATGGGGAGTCAAGGAGACATCTTTGTGGGTTCGGTTCCCTGCCTATATTTTTATGTCACTTCTGGGGATGAATTTCAAATTGCCAGGCTTGCTTGACAAATGCTTTTTTCTGCTGACCCATCTCTCTAATCTTGGTGGTATTTGTAAGGCCACCAAAGAGTTCTATATCTCCCTATTTTGAAATTAACTGATTGCAACTTATAGTTTCTGATTTCAAATATTATAATGCTTTGGTAAACCACCGAAGCAGCAATGTACTGGTAGCTGTAAAGAAAAATTGAATAGAATTGAGAAATAGATTAATACCGATAAATCAATTGATATTCTTGCATCTATTTAAAGGCAGTTTAATATAAGAAACATAAACCATTTTAATTGATGATGTTGCCAAGACAAAAAAAAAATGAGTTAATGCAAGTGCCATCACAATTGCTGTCCAACCAGAGTTATAGTTAAGTAAAAGAAGTTAACTTTATAATATTTCAAAACACAGAAATAGTAGCTCAAAGTAATTTATAATAAGCAGAGTCCTTATAAATCATTTTAAAATGAAAAAAATTAAATTAATCTTTATATATTAAGCTATTTCAGTCTTCAACAGTTTTAAATGTATGTCTAGTGAAGGGTCCATGAAGAAGATGGAAATGATAGCCTTTTAACTGAATAAGAAAACCTGTCACTAAATCTTAAAACTTTAAAAATTAAAATTAAATTCTACCAAAAAGATCATAAGCAAATGGAGAGAGGTGCATTGTCTACATTTGTCAAAATAAATATAATTAAAATGCATTGATATTTAGTAACTTGACTAGCATAAACTTTAAAGAATGATGATTTCAATCACTGAATAAAATTTGGAACAACTGAATGTCTAATACCTTGTTACTGCAAAGGCACAGTAGTGTATTCAGTTGAAGAAATCTGTAAATGTAATGTAAATTTGTGCACATGCCATATGACATAACAATGCACTCTTAGATACTCGCCTATTAGACCATAAGAAGTTAAGACACAAATGTATAAACATTTTAGTAATATTGTCATAAGAGACTTAATAACTCATGAGAGAAAAGGGTAACAATAATTTAAAGATGAGTATAAATGTTAAAACGTAAATGAATCAGAGCATATGTTACAATGAAATAATACACAGCAATAAACAGAGTGCACCAGTATAGAATAGTAACATGGAAATTTCCTTTAACATTATTTTAAAAAGAAACTAATTTCAAACGCCATAGGCCTTTTTATTACTTTCATGTTTGTGTCCTGGATTTGCCACCTCCCTCCCATCTCTGATTCTACTCCACATGCTCTCTACAACCTTTAAAATTCATAAGTTCTTCTCAAAATTTATTATTATCTTATATGTATATGTGTGCATATGTATATATAAATTAATATAGATCTATAAGCTGCCGAGTCCATTTAGTGATGCTGGTATGTGTATGTGCTTAGGGCTGGCCACTTGGCACTTGCCCTTGAAGAAGACTGGTTCTTCTCCTCGCAAACATTGATAGCCTGTGGCTCTTCATTTCTATCAGGGTTCTGTGAGATTTCCTCCAATAGCATTGCCATTGTTCGGGTTTTCTTTCACAACTGAACTGTGGAAATTATGTGTGTACATTGCCTGTCCCAACTAGAAGACACAACCTGTGAGAAAATATCCTGGTTCTCTATCTTGGTATATTTCTCTTCTGTGATATTCCCTGAGCTTTCGGTGAGGGACTTGTGCCGTGGATGTATCAACGGGGGATGGACCCCTGATATCCCAGACCTTTTGAAGAGGTAAAACTGCCTCGGTGAATACTAATGGATCAGTGGTTCCTATGGACTGAGGCTGACAGAACTGATTAGCTGCTGAGGCCAGAGAGAACTATCGGGTGCCACAGAAGCATGCTCTCTCTCTGTCCTGAATATGGTGGCAATTACTGCTTCCATATTTCAGAACTCACCTTCTCACTTATTAATTTATGAAGCTTACTGCAGAAAAATTGCCCCCCAAAGACTTATCTTTTGTTTCACTTTGATACGAAGCTTGCCTAAATCAATTCTTTTCCTATTTTTTTTTCCATAAGTTAAGAAAGGTTATTAACGAAATTGTCGTGAGATTACTAAGAACACTAATATATTCCTCATTGGAGTTCACTTTCTCTGCAGATGCTATGTAAGCATCTAAGCCGAATAAATTGAAGAGCGAAATTTAACCAAAACTAAAATCTTTTTATCCCCAAGAAACATTTATCACACGAGTGCACATAAAATACATGTGTCTCATGTGCAAATTTGCATATAAAGTGCTGCAAGGAAATTAGAAACCATATGGTCTTTTCCCTTTTTTATTGTCTAAGAAATGCTAAATCCAAATAATCTGGCATGATACTTCTAGTCTGACTCTTTTTAGTGGCTTTTACTGTCAGGCAGATGGGAGCGTCTAGTCATTTATTAAAATTACACTTGTATATGTTGTTAGAACGGTTTATATTTATTCATGAAAATAAAATTTTGAGAATTGGCCTTTAAAATCAACAAAACCTATCTGTCACAGACTTGAGTAACAACTGTACCTGTCACTTCAAAATCACTTTGAAATATGTGGCATCATGGATCTGCCGGTGAATATTCTGATACTCGGGG
The DNA here is from genome assembly GCF_000317375.1 of Microtus ochrogaster. NCBI lineage: Eukaryota > Metazoa > Chordata > Mammalia > Rodentia > Cricetidae > Microtus > Microtus ochrogaster. The sequence continues at coordinate 76,822,904 of NC_022010.1, forward strand.
TTTTCAGGATACTGTTGTTAAGTTCTGCATCGTAGAAAGTAGACACTCAACATAGGGACTTATTTAAATGGAGAGAAGAATGTGATGTTTGACCATTTCTTCTGAACTGGGTAAAATCAAAGCGGAAAAAAAAAAACACATATCTATCATCAATTTAAAAGTAAGTTCATATAGAGGGCTGTTGAACTGGCTCAGCAGCTCAGAACAGTAACTGCTCTTCCAGGGGAACTCTCTTGGATTTCCAGCACCCACATGGTTGCTAACAACCATGTGTACCTCCCATTTCAGAGGATCCCACACTCTTCTGTGACACCCACTTGCACTTGGTGCACAGACATACGTGCAAGCAAACCACACACACACACACACACACACACACACACACA
>NC_022010.1:76823389-76827876 GCF_000317375.1 Microtus ochrogaster
AGAGAGAGAGAGAGAGAGAGAGAGAGAGAGAGAGAGAGAGAGAGAGAGAGAGAGAGAAATGCAACCAAAAAGTCATTTGAAAATCTGTGCTAGTGGCTATCTTCAAACATCAGTTTGTGCATTAGCTAACAGCCAGATACCTGCATCTAAAGGGCCGCTTTAGACACTTTACCGGTTGTTTCCAAAACATATGCGTAAGAACAATTAAAGAAAAAGAAGCATGTATTTTAAAAAAAGAACAAGGAAATGGGTACATAGAGGGCCTGAAGGGAGGAAAAGAAAAGGGGAAATGATGCAATCATATTATTATACCAAAAAATAAAAATCTATTTAAAAGTTACGTTCATGTATTTATCCATGAGAAATTGATATTATGAATCTAAAGAAATAAAGAAAGGTAATGTTTACATGTTTTAAATCATTTCAATGAGAAAAACATGCTTTTTTAGTTATTTGGGTTCCTGCTCCACCTCTTAGGTTTGTGTTTGTAGACCTGGAGGTGATTATGATCACTTTAACAGGAACATTTGACACACTGAGTGTTTTATCTGAATTGTAAAAGTATATCACATCACTCAATTAATGAGTTTAAGTGGGCACAAGCATAGAAATAAATCAGCATATACGAATATTGTACATTGAAATCTTCCTTGATACTGAATGTCAATTTTTTAGTCAGATTCAAAAACACAGGTTATAAAAATAGAGTGGAAATTGAAATTTTTGACATCCAAAACTATTACACATCAGAATAATTTAAGTAAAACTTTTTGTTATCATTTATTCATTTGTCTTTATTCATTCAATTTGGGAATTGAACACAGGACACTATCACATGTAATAGCTAGAAGTCTAGCCTTGTAGATAAAACTTCAACGGAATTCTAGAATCTCCTGAGAAATGTGAATCTATGCAGATTGTTTGCCAACCATACTAAGCATGTGTCTGAAAAAGAAACACTACTTTGTGTGGAGCAACATATTTCTCCTGTGTGGCTTCTGTAACACCACATCTCTGTTTCTCCTGTGTGTCTTCCATAACATGACTGCTTTGTACCCTGCCTCTCAGTTTATCTCTGTAATGTGCTCACCAGGAAGAAAGGCAATGCTACAGGAAAATCTAATTGACTATATGGGCAGATGCCAAGTTTCACTGTTTTCATGTTTCTCTTTTCCTATATTATTCCTGTTTTTTTTTACACATTACAACCCTCCGATGGTTACATACTGAAATTGTGGTTCTTAAGCATATATGAAAGGAAGAGGTGAGTCTAACAGTGTGGCGTGCCACTGTTAGAGAGATTGTCAAAGTCATTCTAATGCCTTGAAACATCAAATATGTCCTAAAATCATTTTTCATTAACTGTTATTGATGAAACAGCAAAAGAGAGTTTGACCGGAAAGGGAAAGAACATCTTTATCTACATCATCCTGCTAAAACAAATTAAAATTCACAATTCCAAACTCCTGAATAAAATTGCTTTCCCATTGCATACTGCATGTGGAACTAGTCTGAAAAATTTACAAATTGATTTTTTTTTTTTGCTGCTTTTTCCGTATACAATTTGTATGCATTTCTAAATTCATGACAAATAATGACATTTCTAATCCCGGTGTATAACATTTACTCTTGTGGGCATCTTATTGTTATACCTGCTTTCTTGGTGTGTTTTTTGCAATTTAATGACCAGATTAATTTTTTAAATTCTTCATGCAATCATGTAGCATTATTAATTAATTCTCATTTCTCTCTCTCTCTCTCTCTCTCTCTCTCTCTCTCTCTCTCTCTCTCTCTCCCCCCCCCATGTTTTTCTCACTATTTTCTGTGCACCTGAGAAGTTTGGGTATTAAAGAAAGCCGTATATCTCTGTTATGTCCGTTGATGAAACTGCCCTGCAGTTTTACATATTCAATGACCTGATCTTTTCCCCAATTCCTTATTTTGGTCTGTTTTGTCCCCTTTCTAACTGACACCTCTCCACTCCACTGAATATACATGTCATGAACCTACAGAATTTAAATATAGTGAGATTTCACAGGGACTATATGTGCAGATGCCATCAAGTTTCTCTTTCCTCTCTCCTCTATGTATAACGTAGATTTTTCTATGTTCATCCACTGCTGTCCATAACTTTTTATCTTCATCTGAAGGCGAAATTATCAGAAAATAAATATGATAAATATACAGCAATTTTACAATGCAGGGTAATTTATGCAGATAAGGATGAATGAGTGGCAATAATAGCAAATGGTTATGTGTTTACTAAAATAAATAAAGCTATGAACTACATACAGACTTTCTAATTCTACCTGTGCCAATAATAGAGTGCAGGTAGTTATTTATCTCTATTCTAGGGATAAATAATTGCCATGCTACATGTTAAAGACAAATTTTAAATAACAAGTTTTGAAGATGACAATATACTTATAAAAGTAAGTATTGACTCACTTGTCTTTTGTTTTTTAAATGTCCTTTCCTTTCTACTTCTATTGGGGAGGTGGAGGTAGTTAATACAAGATAATAACCATCAGGACTAAAAAAAAGACAAGCAACAAACACGGCAAACTTGGGAGGCTCAGATTGGCTGTTTCAAGCCTACCAACTGTCCTAATTCTAATTGCCATAACAGCTGGCATTAGTTAAGTGCTTAGGAAATCATCATCACCTTCAGAGAGTCACTATTATTGCACTGGAGAGACAAAGGGTCAGAATGCTAATTACCTTTGCTAGACTCTAGACTCGGATGTTTTATTTGTGATGCTTTTGATTATTTGTTGGTGTGAGATGTGTGAAGGATAATTAAATTGTGTCCTGTGAAAGCTGGAGACCTTCTATTCATGGGAATAATTAACACAAGGGAGAACGAACATACCATTTATTTTTCTAAATGCTTAAATTTTCAGAAGTTTATTTATTTTCTAGTATTACTTTCTAAATCAATGAATATAATTGACATGAGTTTAAGAAAATCTACCTCTTTCTTTAAATGTTTTAGGAACTTAATGATGGCAGTGCCAATATGAGGAGCAATTTATGCAAATGATTCAAATGAAGCCTGTGAGCTTCCTTAAGCTTGAGAAAAGTTTGTAATTAGCAAATTAGCATTTGAAAAAGATATTTTGAATATGCATAGCAGAAAATTCTGCTTAACTTGTGGGGTGTGTTCAAAATGATTATTTCAGAATTCAGGCATACACATCTATTAACATGTAAGTATTTGAAGACTTGATGGGATAGTCTAGTTATAGCCAGTTCTCTCTTTATGAAACCTGCGCGCACACACACACACACACTGACACACAGACACACAGACACAGACACAGACACACAGACACACACAGGCACACACACACACATATATATATACAGTTGTGTTGTAGTGGAGCCTTCTTTACACTTTGATGTAGTATCTTCCTAAATATTCTTAAGAACACAGAATAAAATATTTTTGTTTATAATTATTTCAGTATGGATTTTAAAAGAAACTGCAGAAAAATAATTAGGGCTTCAGCATTTCTCTTTCTAACGGAATATCTTTTCTGTGTCAGATGCTGGAAATGGCATGTTGTTAACATTTACATGAGACTGCACTATAGGAGTGCATATAGACACTAAAGAATTCAAAAGTTTCTTCTATGAGTACTGTTAGGTATTTTATTCAATGTGAAGTGTATTTTTTTAACTGTTTCTTCATGCCCTTTCTTTCTCTAAGGAATTCACAAAGTCTTGGTTAATTACCACATATGATCTTGGCTGCCATCTAGAACATGTCTCTCACTTGCCCTTAGTTCTCATCTAATCTCTATTTACCCGTACGATGGTTAGACTTTACTCAATCACATCCAAATGTTTAGATGAATAGTACTTTAGTCATATGACCTGAATTATCTTGTTCGGGGCACATGGAGTTTTCCCTTGCTGAATTCATACTTTATTTCTAGTTGGTTACATTTCCTACCAAACAGCTATCCACAGAGTCTACCTAATTTAAATCCATAGCAGATAAATCTTTGAACCATAGTCTTTCCACCTAAGGAAGAAAAACGAGATATTCTATTATTCCTTCAGCCTACCACACCCATGAAGCAGCAGTCAAGGATGAAATACTTGACTTGGCTTCATTTCTGGGATCACAAGTCCCTTCACCAAGTAGACAAAAGGAATGATCTGATGTATAATTCTAACAAAATATGTGGGGAATATTTACCATATTCCCCACACCAGTTTAGTTATGACCACATTGTATAATGGAAGATAATGAAGTAATCCAATAGGGAACCTCACAGATCCTATGAGTTTATGTTTATAAGGATCCCACATTTTGTCATCATCATAGTCCGATCTTATTTTAAAATTTCAGTGTTGTTCATTTTCCTTTTGGTGTCTTTGCATCTTTCTATCTGTGTGTCTGTTCGTCTGTCTTTTTAATTTGTTGACATTCCTTTGTCTCAAACATGATTGAATACAGTTTTAGAAGTAACCCCCCC
>NC_022010.1:76829396-76841779 GCF_000317375.1 Microtus ochrogaster
TGGTGTTTTTGATTTTAGCCATTCTGATAGGTGTAAGATGGTATCTCAAAGTTGTATTTTTGATTTTCTTTAAAAAAATCTATATTCGTTTGTGTGTGTGTGTGTGTGTGAGAGAGAGAGAGAGAGAGAGAGAGAGAGAGAGAGAGAGAGAGAGAGAGAGAGAGAGAGAATAAAAGAATGGGGAGATAGTTCAACATTTAAGTCCACTTAACTGTTCTTATGAGGACTGAAATTTGGTTTCTAGCACCCATGGGTGACTCAACCTCCTGGAACTCTAGCTTCAGGTAATCTCATGTCTTTTTTTAGACTCCTCAGATACATGGGGGTTTGCAAGCACTCACATGTGCTCAGAGAGAGAGAGAGTTCTTAAACTATTTTACCTGTTATTTTTAATTAATTTAACTAATTCATGGCAAAATGATTTTCAATATAATTGTATGTTTTGTAGACTGCAAGATGGTTGTTGCTGATAACTAAGTATGAATGGAGATGAAATTTGAGTAACTTGCTTGAGTGATAAATATTTTCCACGAACTACTTTTGCAGAGAGTTTATTCTTTGGTCTCCAATTTTCTTCAGGCTTTTACTATTCTTATTACCAATAGAAATATATATTAATAATGATAAAAAAATTCTTTTTGTGGTTTAGGGCTAACAACATTTGAAAGATTATGGAAAACAAATGTAATAGATACACAAAAAATCCATACTTCATACAAATATCTTTAGTGCCAAATAGTAAATTCATAATGCACTTAGGAAAAGCAACACATATCAGTGCTGGCAAATCATAAACTTAAATCTAATACTTTATTATAGCATTATTTGATCCGAGTCATTCTTAAGCTTAAAATACAGTATGGTAATCAAAAATATTCAAAACCTAGATAGCAATTAATTTAGAAATGTCTTATGAAATGTCATTTAACTATTAAAAATGACTACTATTGTACAAATACAAGCTTTGGAAAATCTTTAAAGCACAGTAAATATCCAGTAGGTAAAGATGCCATTAAATTGTGTTGTCGTGGATATGTTTCTGCCTTTGTCTCTTTAAGCTGTTGCTGTAAGCTCAGGATATTTTAGATTATAATTAGGGCAAGTTGAAATGGATTTTTTATAATTTTCAGTTTTAAAGTAGTATTCATATATTATCTATTAATAGTAATTTATTGATCTATGCTGTAAATCATTGATGAGTGTTGGGCTGTACCTTGAACAACCAGGAAAACACCTATAAAATATTGTATGTGAATAGGAAATGAAAATGCATGAGAATCTCTAATTGTGGATATGGTTAAGTGAGAGAATTGAAGACGATAACCCCCCCTTTTACCATTTAGCAGAGCACGAAAGAGCAAAAGAAATTCAAAACTTCATTAATTGCCCTCACACACCATGGCAGACCATCTAAACTCTACAGCACTTGCATTAGAGCAGATGGATTGCTGAATGGGATATCAACGACTTGCAGAATATTTGTTTTAAAAGTAAGCTGGCTTCTGAGCAAGGACAAGTGAAGGCTACAACTTGAAAGGCTTTTCATATTTACAAATACCAGTAAAAGAATATCATTGTCTCTAAGGTGAAAATACATATATCAACTCATCTATAAAATTATGTAACTGCTACTTCACTCATGAACACAATTTGTATATAATTTAGTTTTACTGAATTCATTTCCAGCTTTTTTACCTAACTGACTACCACCAATAAACAAAGGAAATCTAGCCTTCACACAGTATAAGAGTTTTCTGAACTCTGATTTTAAAGTCCTTGAATATGACCTGTTCTGTATGCATAACAAGGTTCAATTAAGAAAAATCTGAGGTTATTTTTTGTCCAGGAAATTTTCACTTGCCGTTCAATTCGGATTGAGTTCTCTATTTTCCTTGACATATCCAGGTCAATACTATAGAACAGATAGTTCTTGTGCATGCAGTCTTTTAAATTCATAGATATTCTGTTTCATATATATATATATATACATATATTATAACATATATTCATTTTATATGCTCTAGATGGTTCTAATAGTTTACCTATGAAGTACATTAGATTTAGGATTTATGGTATATTATTCCTGATATATCAGTGTGTGTGTGTGTGTGTGTGTGTGTGTGTTAATAAACAGCAAACTACAATTAGAGAGCTAATCTGACTTAGTGACTTGATAATTTTGCTCATATATGTATTGCTATCTATGAATGCTTTTGGTAAAAATTGACAAACCTATATAATCTAAAAAGGCAATATGGCTTACAAATTCTAAATTATTTACTACTGGGTCTTTACAAAATTATCCAGTCTGGAAAGAGTAGTACATTATATGAACTTTAACAAGTGTTCTTAGCCTTACTGAGCATTAGTTTCTTCTATAAAGTAGGCATAATGGTTATTCCTATCCATATATCTGTATATATGAAGAACAGAGATGATTGTTATTCAAGATGGCAGTTACAGTGAAGGTATACAACTTTGATTAAGTGGAATAATGCAGTCTCTTAAATTCTGGCACAAAATAGGGTAAGATAAACATTATCCAACATTACTATCGGTTCCCTTATTTTCTAAGTCATGGCTCATATTGTCAACTGGACAGTAAATAAAATCAACTACAGGCCAACTCAAGAGGATACCCCTGAAGAATTATCTAGATTATGTTAACTGTGGTGGCACTTTTAGAAGGTCAGGAATAAATACAAGAAGGAAGGTAGCTGCGAACACATTTATTGCTCTCTATTTCCTCACTAGAATTTCACTTTGACCAACTTCTATAAGTCACTGCCACCAGGGCTCCACAAGTGTACAGCCATGATGGACTGTGCCTTCAAACTGTGAGCCAAAGAAAAACAACACACACAAGCAAAGCAAACAAACAAACAAAAAATCAAAACAAAAACCATCTATCTTTAAATTTCTTTACCTTAGTATTTCATTACAACAACAGAATAAGTAACTAAAAATCCAAGGAAGTTTTTTGGTATTGTTTTTGGATCAGGATGGTAGAGTTTGAGGATAAATACCATCAGAACATGAAAATTTACTTTCGAGGTTCCTATAAGAAGATATTTGGTGAACAGTGGCAACTCTCATCCTCTCATGCTCCATTCTTTATCTGAAAAAGTAACATTGATGATGTTAATATGAAAATATACTCTATTCAACTTGTATCCTTTTAAAGTCCAATTAAATAGAAATAGGAATAAATTTAAGGTAGTTAAATCAAAAGCTTCCATACATTGTTGAGCTTACTTAACTAATGATGCCTCCAACTTTCCTTCATGGACATGTGGAATTATTTAGCTTTGGAGTGTCAAAATTAGCCCTTTCACATCAAGCATTTCCACCATGGGCCATCATGGATGACTCTTCCAGGCACAGTGGCTGAAGAGCAGAACAGTGATATCCTTTATAATTCTACCGGCTGAAATATAATTTTTATAAGAGTAAAGTATTTATCTCTTGTAGTGCATATGTTTCTTAGTAGGAGTAGGACAATAAAAAGAGAAATGTTAAGGCAGGAGACCCATCAATTAGAGAACTCCATCTAAGGTTGGTTATATGCATCCCTTCACTTTCTACAGGTTCACTCACTTGAGCCCTTAAATTTTGTGTAGTTCACTATAGATATATTCTATGGGATACTAAAAATGACTAGAGCAGGACGGGAGATCTCTCAGTCAATGTACTGCTTGCCCCCTAAGCATGAGGGTTTAATATAGATCTCTAGCACACACCAAAACTTCAGGTATCGCTAGGCACTATGTGTACCTTACATCCACTGATGCTTATAAATCCCTGGGGATTGTTGCATGGGTCTAGCCAAATCAGGGGGAGTAGAGCTGCCAGATGGAGGGGCAGTGATAGACTGTCTCAAATAATAGCAAGAAGAAGAAGATGAAAAAGTAAGGTGGAGAGTAATTGAGGCAAGCACCTGATGTCACCTCTGACATCACGCACAGATAAATGCACACCTCTACACAGTCACACAAGAGAACACCTGCACATGGATACAGACAGAGAGACACACCCATTACAATGAAAGGAAGAAAACAGAGAGAAGGGAAGACATAACAAAAGCAGTTAATTTCAACTGTGTGTCTTACTCTCAGAGTCATGAATAAAATCCCTTCTCTCTGACACATGCACATAAATCCTGTGCTTAAGCTCGCATCTCCCCACCATACTGTACAACTGACTATTCCTCTTCATATACATATGAGCAGACAAATGCGAATTCTTCTTTAATAAGGATGGGACTCTTACTTTGACACACCTGATTCCCCTGGAGTTCCTTGGTTTTTGGAGGAAGTAGTGGGTTTTTGTTGCTGTTATTGTTTGTTTCTTTGTTTGTTTTTAATTAAAAAAGTCTTGCTGCCCTCACTTTGTTCCTTTGGGGTGCTGTTCCCTCACCTGCCTTTACTCACTGGAAGGTCCTATACAGTCCTGACAGTTCGGTGTGATTCCATGACCAGTTTGTTTGCTTTTGTCTCTTCAAATTAGAGAGTATTTGGAACGAAGGGGAAAAAAAAACCTCACCAACAGTTGCTGTTACACTAAAAGACCTTGAATATTAAAATATTTTAATTTTTACCTGAGATTTTTCCTTGTGTGTTTAAGTAGTTTTTACTGTCTTGGGGCACACAGATCATATCCATAAAATTATAGGCTGTGAAAGTTCACAGAGTTTAGCTTCTCATTCACGTGTGCATCACTGTTTTCCTGAGCATTTTGCATTCAGAATGAACATAAGGTACAAAATGTCATAGTGACCTAGCTTTACTATCAAATATGGGCCCTAATCAAAGAACTCCATCCAAGCAAGAGAGGACTCTTGAGAGCAGGAGGGACAGGCTTCCCCAGGGAAGATATTCCAAATTGGTTATCCAATACCAAGTGGTCAGCCGTGATATCACATACCTGAGACACTGTTCAGTGACTCTATACAGACTCCGCATGTATTTAGAAGTATACATATGCTTATGTATAATGCTTATCTGTGTATATTACTATGTGATTTTTGTATAACAGTAGTTAAAGAAAAAGGTCATAAATTTGAGGGGAGCTGCATGAAGAAGTTTAGAAAGAAGAAAACAAAGCGGGAAATGTCATTACAATTAAATTTTAAAAATGTATTGCATCTTAAATTTTAATTTTTTTAGATCATGTTCTATGCAGTAGAAGACCAAAATGAATCAGTTATAAGTAGAAAATTGTATTTCTTTCAAACTCTAATACCCAAGAAAACAAAACTTTCTCTCTCATACCCTTTCTGAAAATGGTTGTTAAAAACTGTGAATAATATACTTACATATATAGCTTCGTGCTCTGTAAAATGATGTAAAAGAGAATATCATCAATACTTTCTTCTATTTACATACAATAACAATTCATCTTGAACATTTTTCATGCTAAATAAGAAAATGCATTAGAAATACTCCAGGAAGTGAGAGCAGCAGAGACTGGACACAATGGAGGAGCTCCCTCCCCTTTTTATAGCTTTCCAAACACTGTGAAGAACGTTTCCTTCGTATCATCAGGCTGAAATGATTTGTTTGTCATTTTTGTAACTTCAAGAGATACTTTTTAAATCTGTATTTATGTTGGGGAATATACGGAAAACTGTTTTACAATTTGTCTGCTGTGGCTCTCTTTATCCTACACATAACTGTATTGAATAAATATTTAGTCTGTTGTTCTAAAAGTCTGCTTTGAAAAACTATGCAAAGCATTTCCATTTTTCCAATGTGTTTGCTACATTCTAGCCTGGGGATGTGATACATTGTATTTTAGAACTTAGGCCTGGCGTTGGGTAATACGCTGTTAAGATGTCCACACAAACGGCTTCCCTCTTGATTCCTTTGGACACATGAAAGACAACTTGAAATTCTTAAGAGATTAAAAGTGGAGGTTGCCGTCCACTTAGGCCCCCTTTGAAAGGAAGGCTTTCTATGACAAATCCCTCTGCTTATTAGAGAAAGTGCAAAAACATGTCTCGAGTTCATAAGCCATTGTTTTAGGAAACTGATACATTATACAATCCCTTCTACTCTTAAATAAACCCACGAGAATTTGTTCAGTAGGATTATACATGCACACTAGTACACATATTAGCTTATGAGCACGCAAACACAGAGACACATAGATACACACGAACACACACGGACACACAGACACACACACACCAAGTGCACTTGTGTGCGTGTTCTGGGATGTATATACGTGCTCCCACTAGAGACTAGTGTTTTTTCAATGGAATTAAAGCCAACGTTTACAAATACTAAAAAAAAAAATCAAATGATTTATTTTAAGATTTGCTGTCTTTGTAGATTTTTGACTAAACAATTTGTAGTCCTTTGAGTTTATAACTACCTATACGTTTTAATTCACAATGGCCTCATGATATGGTATTATTTTTTTCATAAAAATGTGAAAAGCACTTCAATAATCTTTGAAGTATACTATCCCTGTAAATATTAGGAATAACTATTTCAATTTATTTTTTCACAAATATCAGGGCATGTTATTTCCTTGCACATCTCCAGCCATCACATATCCAACTGTTCGCCGGGTGAGAACAGATGTGAGGAACGATCCCTCCCATGCTGTGTGCCAGAGCGCTGGACATGAGGAGAGCCTAAGTAGCTGAGGATTATCAGAGATCCCGACGCTCTCCACCTTCCTTAGGATGACATTCGAGCAATCACTGCACTTAAGGACACTTATGGGATTTGATGCCTTATTTATCTTTTATTATTTTAGATTTTAAATTGAAAAAAATTAATTTAAATTTTTTAATTTAAAATTGTTTCATTTTTAATTCATATTATGTTTATTTTGTGAAGAAAGATTGTCTACAGAATATTATTTAATATAATTAATAGTGATTACTGTAAGAGAAATTCAAATTAAATTTTTAAAATTTTTATTCATTTTACATACCAACCACAGTTCACTCTTCCTCCCCTCTTCCCAGTCTTCCCTTATCTCTGTCTAACCCTTCCTCCCTATCCACTCCTCTGAAAGAGTAAGGCCTCATGGAGAAGAAACATCATAAGGATGAATAGAGCTAAAAACAAACAAAAACATGCCCCAACCTAAAGTTCGGCAGCAATATTATGTGAAAATGTCTTTTAGCTATTAGATCCTTAGTGAATGAAACCCGGGTTGGTTAAAAGTGGCTATCTCAGTGCACAGTGATCCAAGTTCATGAAAACCTCTTTGCTGCCTGATTTCTTGTTGTTATTATTATTATTATTTATTTTGTTTTGTTTTAGAAGGGCCTGTCTTTGTGCTGTGGGTAATGATAAATGTTGTGCTTTCTCTTTTTATTCTAAGATCAAATGCAGACTGCAAAACTGACTGAGCATAAAATTGCTTTAAGAAATTGAGGAGCTAGTTTAGAGTACCAGAATCAGAGGAAGCTGATTTGTATTCGTAAAACTGGAGGGGAAAAGGATAATTGTAACGGACAGGAATGAAAGCACCACACTATTGGCAAATAAAAGTGACTGACAGTATGTCCCTGTAAAGTGTTTCTGCATGTTCTGCGGTGTGCTGGAAAGTACACATTTGGAAGAAGAAGCCCCTGATTTTTCTGATTTTTCTTTTGGACATATACTTGGAAGACTGCTATAGGTTTTGTGTCTCCTAGTAACTGCCACTGCCAAGCAATTAGACTTCATTATGGCTGTGCTTATGCAATACTAATTAACATGCCTGTTGTACTGCCTTTCTTACGTGATCATGTGACAGCCCACAGGTCTGACACCCTCTGTGAACTAACAGCTGAGGAAATTTTCAACATGGCAGATTTTTTTTTTTTTTAACAAAACACACCCAAACAGAAATGTAATCACACTTTTCGGAGCAACTGCAGGAACAGACTGTGTAATAGTGCCCTGCAATTAGTGGTTTGCATTCATTCGTCCTGGTTGAGAAAATACAAGAGACTGGAGACTAATGCAAGCATATGCATGCAAAAGATTATACCTAGAGTCAAGGTTTCAGAAGCATGACAGTAATGTAGTCTCATGGAGAAACACCATTTGCCAAAGCAATCTGATATAGTAAAGCAATATCGTCGAAATTTCAAAGCGTACTTGTCAATATATCTGTATCATCATTATAAACCCATGTGTGGACTAATTGTTTAACATGTACATGTCATACATTGAAGAGTCTGGTCGCTAGTAATTTTTTTTCACTAGCTCTGTTTTACCTTCAGTTGGATAAGAATAGTGTGCTTACAAAATGAGACATAATCTTATCCCATACAGAAAATAGATTGTATTGTCAAATTATTGAAGTTAGGGGAAGACAAAATGGGCTCTGCCAATTGCTATACAATTATTGATAGACAATATAGAAAAAGAGAGCCTATTATATGAGGTTGTCGGTAGAGGTATGTTATGTGATTGTAATATACATTAAAAAAAGCTTGCTTACACAATGAATACTGAGAGAAAACACTAACTAAAATGAGTGTTCTACACTACAAACAGATGAATATATTTTTATCTTGATATAATGTCAGAATTTAATCAGTAATAATAAATAATTTCAAGATGTATAGTAGTTACAATAGCAGCTATTTGCCATAAAAAAACCTACATTGAATGTCTAGACAAGGCAAATGTAAGCTCTTCAGTTGGATTTTGGTTGCTCATATTAGCTGTTACATCACACAGCAAATATTCTCTATGTCTATATGCATATATATATATATATAAGGTACAGAATGAATAAAAGAACTCAAGTTAAAAAGGCTGCCGCTGAGTTCAAGAGATCTCAGAAGTAGACTGAGAAAGAGTCTGTATTGATAAGGTAACAAACTGGACCAGTGCTGGGAGAGAGCTGCGATTGAAACAGGTACTGGAGTCAGGTTTGAGAGGAAAACTGCAGGGTTTATCTGCAAGGTCAAAGGCTGAACTGGGTGAAGAGTATGGTATGGGTTAGAAGTACAATACAATGGATCAGGTACACGTTCAGATGGGTTAATAGGTGGACAGAAAAGAGTCCATTGCATCAAAAGAACGGGACAATAATGAGTCCCAGGTCATTCACCCACATACCTACTCAACGATAGGTTCATCCATCATTGTGTTAGATGTCTATCGCTTTATGGGGTCCATTGAGGGAGATATACTTTCTGTGGTCTGGCATGTCTAAGTAAGTTCCTGGTTTCTATGATGTGGCTGTACCTTCGTCACGTCAGCCCAGCAAAAGCGTATGAAGATGGGTCTGTTTCTCTTTCCAGAGATAATCGTCAGTCTGTGCTGAATGAGTGATGATTGACAGATGGTGCAGTTGCTGGAGCTACCTAGGGATGGCAGTCATTCTTCTCCCTCAAAATGGAGGCAAACGTTACTTGTGAATAAAGACTTCAAGGGCAAAGCATGGCTTTAAAAACCACTGTTTCATATGAAATAATTAGGGTAGGGCATAGTCTGACCTCAACAATAAAGCAGGTGGACTTATGAGACTAGAACTGTGGATTACATATTTTGATATCAGAATTGACAACCAAGTTTTTATCTTTGTTTCTTTTATAATCACATGCATCTTAACACTAGAAATTTGATGTTAATTGCTCAGACTATATTTTAGCTTTGGAATGTCAGCCTGGTGAATGTTTGAACATCCCTAGATCAGCTTATTTCTCAGAGTGGAGAGAGAAAATTGTCTGGACAGATGGGAAAAGATTGTGGTGAGGTGAACCATGACTAAATCTTAAGGCTAAAGGTTAGTTGCTGTTCATCTGGGATAAAGATGGAGGGAGCTGCAAAGAAGTCTGTGCAACTTGAGACCTAAGTACCAGGAGGGCTGGTGTGGGTTTGCGGATTTGCCGAATAATACTAGGGAGCCGTTGAAGGCTTTAGTGAACAGGATATCCCCACATGATCATTTTTCATAGAAACTCTAAATGCTGTTAACTTTTCTTGCATATTTTGATGTGATGCCATGGATTGACCCCTAAATGAATGGAGTTTCTTGAGATCAAACTCCTAAACCTTCAATAACACCATCCCACAGACACCCTGACACTATTACAAAGTTGGCAGATGTGTAATAGATTAAGATATTGCTTTGAATGTCACAAAATAAATGACCTGTGGACCTCTGGGTTCCTCAGTCACTCAAGGTGCAATGGGCTTTCACCTCAAGTGAACATGACTGCCTATGTGTCTTTTGTGCATAGTATTATCCAGGCTAAAAATAGTCAAATTTGTGATGGTGTCTAATAATTTGTGGCTCTCATGTTCAACCAGAGTAAATAACCTCGTACCTACTAGGCAAAGTTCTTAGGATGCAATTAAATTTGGAGACATTAATCCTAGGATCAAAAGGCAATCTCTTGGATTTTAGAAAGGAGGAGATGTTAAATTGAGAATTCTCAGTGTATCAACTTCACAGAATAGGAGGGAGACTTTTCCAAGCACAGCTTGTTGAAGGCCTCCTGAAGGTAGGTCATAAGATGATAGATTGTCCTGCCTCTTCTGGAAGTGTGTTGTAGACAGTGTCTCTTTTGTCATCTTGTTTTTGAATAGTTTGTCATCTAGGATATGACGGTAGAACGTGCTCTTCTGTCTTAGGATGTCTTGTTTTCACCATCTGTGTCCAGTCCACACGTCTCTTCTAACACTTCTTTAATTCTAACTGTCAGTTAACATGAACAGTCTGTACATTTAGGGGAAGTCAAAAGAATCAGCCAACAAAAGAAGGATGCAATAGAAGTTTGTGTAAAATAAAAGGAGAAGAAGGCAGACCATGAACATGGGAACAAAGGAGAACAGGTGCAGTTGGAGGAAGAGATGTGGTTATAGAACTTAGCAATAATGAGAAGAGGCATTGAATGGATACAGACTCGGAACAAGGGGACCTGGAGAGCAGGTGAAGTTAGAGGAAGAGCTGTGTTTACAGAACTTAGCAATAATGAGAAAAGGCATTGGATGTAACTTGAAAACTGTGTAGCAAATGATTGAATCTGTCAATGAACAAGCTACCTGTGGAAGCAGGACAGTAAGTCCTTATTCAGCAAAGCTTCTTCAGCCAAATAATGAAGGGCATTAAGATCATCAAAGCAGTCCATAGTAAAATAAAATCCTTGAGGTGTAGAACTCCATAGAATTTAGAACTCTGACATAAATGAAATGATTTCCTGGAGGCCAAAGTTAGCAGATTTTATTTTTCCTTCCCACTAAATTTCTGAGCTGGAAAAGACCCCCAGATCATCCAATTCAAATATCAAATTTAGAAAGCAAAAAAAAAAAAAATGAAGCAAAGTGATTTGAGAAACAAGGAAAATGTTTAGGACTGAGCCTTGAATAAGGACTCTTTTCCTCACGAGCATCACGACGCCTATGCAGCAGGATCAAATATTAGGAGGTTGAATTGCAGGTGTGGCAAGTGTGAGAACTCAGTCATGAAAACCAGCTAAGAAGGTTATTGATATTGGTGATATGCAGTGTTGACCTACGTGTCCCCAAACATCAGCTGTGTGTGTGTGTGTGTGTGTGTGTGTGTGTGTGTGTGTGTGTGTGTGTATAAATACACATTATGTATGTGCTAAGAAAAGTTGATTTAGCATTTAGAGCTAATAGAATCACAAGCAATCAATACTACCTTTTAGTGTAGGTTCTTTTTATTTTATTTAATTCTATTTTATTTTTCCATTCAAAAATTTACACTTTCTCCCCTCCTCCCATTCCCCTTTCACTCCCCCACTCCCCCTCTTCCCTCCCTCTCCCTGCTTAAGAGAGGGCAGGGAATCCTGCCCAGTGGGAAGTTCAAAGCCCTCCCAGCTACATCTAGGCCTAGGAAGCTGTGCATCCAAATAGACTAGGTCCCAAAAAGCCAGCACATGCAGTAGAAACAAGTCCCAGCCTTTATCAATGGCTTCTCAGTCAGCCCCCGTTGTCAGCCACATTCAGAGAGTCCGGTTTGATCACATTCTCGTTCAGTCCCGATCCAGCTGGATTTGGTGAGCTCCCATTAGATTAGGCACACTGCCTCAGTGGGTGGACCAACCCTTTGCAGTCCTGACTTCCTTCCTCATCTTCTCCCTCCTTCTGCTCTTCAACCTGACCTTGGGAGCTCAGTCCGTTGCTCGGATGAGGGTCTCTGTCTCTATCTCCATTGCAGGACCAAGATTCTATGGTGATATTAGAAATAATCATCAGTGTGATAGTGGGGCAAGGACAGTTCAGGCACTCTCTCCTCTGCTGACCAAGGACCTAGCTGGGGACATCCCCGTGGACACCTGGGATCCTCTCTAGAGCAAGTCTCTTGCCAAAGCTAAAATGACCCCCTTAATATAGATATCTTCTTCCCTGCTCCTCTATTCGCCCTTCCTCCATCTCCACCCTCCCACTCCCCCA